>NC_136515.1:13191059-13251059 GCF_053919585.1 Euprymna scolopes
AACGACCGAGGCAACATTCTTTTTACCTCGTTTACTATGAACGCCTTTGGGCGCTGATCTAGCGATCATTGGCGCAATTAAAGTACATAATAAAATGCATTACTACGAGTTAATATCGGTCCATCTTCGTGTCGATGATCTTGTCAATTAGAAAACAATAGCAAAAAAATAAATAACAGCAAATAAATACATGAACTTGACGCACTTTTCGTAGCTTTTAGCAGAGATTTAGTTTTAATTATATTAAATTTTCCCAAGGTTATTTAAGTGATACGGTATGTCATGAATGGAGATTATTTACGTTTACGGAAATTTTACAGTTGTTTTTAATATTTAATCATTAAATATAAACTAGCAGAATACATGCACTTCTGAATTTTTGAGATGGGATGTGAATGATTTTGTTAGGTTGATTAATCGAAATATTATGTTCGGTGTTATTGGCACAACGTGTCAGTCACTGCAACCTACGGCCTTCTTTGGGTGTTAATAAAATGCATCTTTTCCTACTAAGGAAAAAAAGGGTTGGCTCTGCTTTACAAAAACAAATGGGTCGAATTCTTGTAATGGCAATCCTCTTTTTTTCTTTTCTTTTTAGTAATGTTCATCCCTTACAAAGCATATCTCCACTTGAACGTAAGGCGTTACTATTTGTGGCCATGTCTAGGAAATATTAATAAAATATATGCATATGTTACATTTAAACTTCTGCATATCAGTACAGCAAGAGAAGCAGGCAGAAGGAAGGAATTCGGAAGTCTAGCTGTCCGAAGAAGGAAACTATTAGAATAGAAAGTTTCTGGAATTTAGGGACAATAACAGTGAAAGGGCGAGATCTTATTGCTAAACAGGTTTGTCGGGGATATGTACATCGAGTAGGGTACAAGTGAAACGAGTTCATCAGAACCCATTCAATTTATATATTTGTAAAACAAGCACAATGATTCAACATTGCGGCAATGGGACAGGGGCTGAAACTGAGTTGATAAAGTGGGGCCAATTAGATTGACAACTCTTTTTGGGACTTTATCTAAGAGGAGGAGATTAGTGGTAGATGCAGGAGCCCAGATGTGGCAACAACACCCCATGCTAGGCGAATGGTAGCCTTCTAAAGGTACAAGATGCATGTGCCTAACACCAAAACAATTTTTCAGGTTGCAGCGACCGAATCGTTGTGCTAAAACACCAAATATGAGAATAATAATCCGATTAATGAACATACCACTAACAGAATACATTTGAAAACATGGAATAAAGAAAATGGTTTACTTTTTTTCTAATATGCTATTTCACAGACTCCATACTAAATGGTAAAAATTCACAATATGTAATGTGCTTACATTATCCATAATTGATAATTACGAATATTCTTTATTATCTGTGGGTGTCACCACTTTCAAGGTCTGAATGCCACCCGAGGATTAGAGGTAATAAATGCAAGGTGGTAGTTAAGTAATCGTTAATAGTGTAATTTGTGTAGAATCTGTAGAATACGGCATAATCACATTAGACACACCGGTTCCGAAGTTAAGCAACGATGAGCCTAGCCAGTACTAGATGGGTGACCGTTTGGGATTTCCAGGTGTTGTATGCGCTCTCCGCTTATCTCGACATTGTTTCCAGTCGTCTTCAGTACTTGGCACTGAACTCAAGCAGTGTCGACACAGGAGAGGTGGGGTTGAGATTGCGAAACTCTTGCAATACAATTAACGGCACAACTACACATACAAAAGTATTTTGTTGTCTTTGCAGACTGAACGGACGCATCTATGTGTAGAATTTGACTATTTATGAAGTTGGCTCTATAAGAAACTCTTTACATGATATTTGAATACTACTGTATTTTATTCAACCGTTAAACAGTGTTCTACAGGCGAGCAGTTCAGGCAAAGCAGCTTTGTTCATAAAATTCTCGTGTAGATTTCGGCTCAACTAGAGAGTGAGAGAAATCGTGTATAGTGGTTGTAGCGAGTCGAGTATTTTGTGAAAGTCTGGCACTGGGGTACTATAGATTACCGTTCAGACAAAACATGCCATGATAATTACGATTAATTATTATCTTATTATTAATATTCAGAACAAAGGACCCCAAACTGATCGGTATACTGTAAAAGAAAATAAACATAACAAAAAACCTGTAGAAATTCTACAGAAGAAATAAACTTAATCAACAACAGCAATTTCACTAACATCTTCGGTGTAAAAATCGATGACAGGTTGAAATTGGTAAGAGGTCCTTCCACACGCTATTATATATCCATGCATTTTAATATAATTTTATTCAAAAACAAGCTTACATCAAAGTGAATCATTTCATATCGATCTTCAGGCTCGCCGGATTAGCACTTTAAAAGCCAAATTTCACGATATTGATATTTTTAATAAAATATTGTTTGGCCTTCAAAAATTGTATTTGCCATTTTTTTTAGCGTAACTAAGCAGCAGATAAGCTGATGATAACATGGATGTATCTAAAGAAGTTTCCCGCATGCACACAGTAGTCTTATTCACGTGCGCGTGCAACGGTCGGTTTAAATGCAATAAACGATATTAACAATATATTTTTGCAAAGCAACTCACTTCTTGGTTTTCATATAATTGTATTTACATATTTGTAACCTTTTAAAAAAGTTAAACCACAAAAGCATATATATATATATATATATATATATATATATATATATATATATATATATATATATATATATATATATATATATGATGGTCTCTCCCGTCGATTTCGACGTATGAGGTTCAGACAACCCATATTTCTAAAACTCATTTATGCTTTTGCCTCTGATGACTTTTTAGTCCAGCAAGGGACTTGCAGACAAGACCACCAATAGAACATGAATATGGATTTAATGCTGCAGATATTGGTTCGGCTGGTAGTCGTTTTGCTCTTACTTTATTTTCTTTCAGTTGCCTTAAGCTTTCAGATTGAAACCTCTGGAGATCTTCAAAACACCTTGATCTCCATCCTTTTCGGTCATTCACCTCATCTTCAAGACTCCCGTATGATATGTTCACTGCAGACAAGTTACTCTTCAAGTTGTCCTTGTACCTAAGCCAAGGACGTCCGACAATTCTTTTACCACCCTCAAATTGACTGTACATCGCAATTTTTGAAATTCTGTCATCGGGCATCCTCAATACATGACCAGCCCACCGCAATTGCGATTGAATAAGGAATAATTCAATGCCAGATATGGTATATATATATATATATAAATATATACATAATACCCATTAACATACAGTACTGTTTCGCAGTTTCTCAGCTCATTAGTGCGGCTAGTCAGGCAACTGCCTCAAGCCAGGATCGAAACCCGACCACCAAAATGAGAGGCAAGCCTTCTCACCATTGCACTATACGGCTGCTGCTGTGTGGGTAATTAATTAACGATGATTTTACACATATAAGTTCTTGAGCAATGAAGAGGAAAGCAATCATATATAGCTGCTTATTTTGCAGTAACTGTACAGTATTTGGAGACTGCTGGGGGCTAAGCGTGAAGTATCGCCGATATTATTTTGTGCATGCCATGATGGTCAATATAGTTACTGCATAAGTCTAGTAGAAGTAAACAAACTATGTACCTAAAAATAGAGTAATCTATAATATAAATCTTACCTGTTTATTTAAATGTATGTATGTATGTATGCATGTATGTATGTATGTATGCATGCATGCATGTATGTATTCATGTATGTATGTATATATGCATGTATGTATTCATGCATGTATTCATTATGTATGTATGTATGCATGTGTGTATGTATGTATGCATGCATGTGTGTATTCATGCATGTATGTATGCATGCATGTATTCATTATGTATGTATGTATGCATGTGTGTATGTGTGCATACATGTATGTATTCATGCATGTATGTATATATGCATGTATGTATTCATGCATGTATGTATGTATGTATGTATGTATGTATGTATGTATGTATGTATGTATGTATGTATGTATGCCTTAAACTTTCAACAGAGGCGGCGGATTTTAACGATATTGGAATCATTTATAACCTCGGCCCGTCGGACGACAACTATCGACAAATTGGCCATAAATATTAATTCCTTTACCCTAACCTAGCAGTTTTTTTACAGGGGGGAGTCGATTTTTTCGATGACATTTTTTCTACGTGCTTTTACCCTCGCGTTCACGACGTCGCTTAAAACGCGTTATTTCGACGGCCGTTAGGTCACAACCGACCTAGGTACGTCGGTGACAGGGTCTTTTTTTGCCTCTTTTTATTCTAGCGCGTTAGGGTTTCGAGCCTGCCTAATACTCATATATATATACACATATATTTTTGCGATCACAATTTTCATTTTTTTGTTTTTGTTCAACTAACACCTTTACACACACCTCCACTTTCTTTTCCGCCTTAGCTTCAAGGGTTCGAACCTGCCTGCCTACTTCATCTTTTTTTTTGCTCCACACACACGTCCAAACACATGGGCTACGTCGAGAACCCGGGCTAGTGTATTATAAATAAAGCAAAATAGCGTAAGGATGCCAGGAGTATTTGCATCACTTGGACAAGTAGATGATGATCCATGAATGCTGTGTGTCCAATTTGATTTGAACCTGAATCAACCAATTTCCTTGTTCATGTCAGCCTTTATCTGACCACGTCAGTCATGTCTATAAATTACGACATAATAATGCCGTGTTGCATCGCGGTTACTGATGAAATATTGCCTTCCCAGATTTAATCTTCTCTATTCAATCGTTTGGTCTTTTCTTCGAATATTTATATGCTAAGAAATATGCGACTGTCAGAAAACAATAAGTTATTTATGACTGAAATATTAACATGTCATGTGGTGTGAAAGCGTATGAAATAAATACAGCATGGGTATTTTTTTATAATTAAAGGTGTATATATTAGAATCACAGGCACAACATTAACAACATTTAACAATGGAAATTATTAATTAAAATTGAAGAATGTAAAAATTAAAAAAATCTCAAGGATTCAATTAGGTTTTAATGAATTCACAAAATAACAAAGAGTACTGCCGTCCCTGGGTCAACTCTTAGTTACTTTCAACACACAAGCCATCTGTAGACAAACTGCTACACAAAACGATTTTTTGGCGATGTGTCGAAGGTATAAACGTAAGGACGTCGGTTATGTTTTTAAGTTTACAGGAAACCACCGGAAATAAAATTACTGGATGCTTATTATGATTATTATTATAATAGTGGAGTCTTATAAATGTTAAACGTAAAATATTGGAAGTAAAGTAATCCAGGTGGAATATACATTTATAGTTGAAATATTTACATTAAATAGTGTTTAGGAATGTAACTTGATTGATGAAATGTCATTCTGATAGGTATGTTTTACAGTAAGCACGTGTCTGGCAATTTTAGGAATGTAGGACAAAGAAATGCATATTGAGGAGGCGTCGTGTTTTGACAAGCTTCTCGGCTTGGCTTTTACTCCTGATTTTAAGTGAAACACATACATTTAATCCGTTGCCAAGGCTGCTGGAAAAATGGTGGGATCCTTCTATCGATCCAGTAGATATCTCACTGCTGATGCAATTCTCTATCTATAGGTTACCTTCACGTATGGAGTACTCCTGACACATGGAGTACTGTTGACACATTGACTCCAAGGATGGAGTACTGTTGACCCATCTGGTAAGGAGCTGGTAGAAACGACAGTCTGCCTTGATAGAGTTCAAAATAGATTTCGTAGCCTCGTAGGGGATGTCCTTTTCTCTACCCTGTAACCCCTTTCTCACAGAAGAGATGTTGCGTGTTCGTCTCTGTTTTATCGTTATTTTCATGGCAAGTGCTCGGCTGAGCTCCAATCTATGGTCCCCCCTCGCAAAACTTTCACAAGACACACCTGTCTTGCAGAAAACACTATCAATAATTTTACCCCACACTTTATCTGTACCTAAACCTAAACGTAGATCATATGAACAAAGCTTCTTTATTAGAGCTGCACGCCCGTGGAATTGTCTTCCGTTTTCCTGCTTTCCAGCTGACTACAATATGGTTGTCTTCAAGTCTAACGCAAACAAGTTTTTTTATGTGCCGTTCCATATAAGTTAACAAATATACAAAATGTCCATTACTAACGATTACATTATTGTATAATTTCTACTGTATACGCTTTACCCCTTATCCTCGAGTAGTCTTAAGGCCTTGATAAGTGGCGATGACCAAGTAAAAAGTAATACTGAAAATACATTTTCGGAAACCAGCAGATAATATGTCTTCATGGCACCTAGAGAATGACGAGAGATAAGGAGGTGAGTTTCAGTTTACACGTAGGAGTAGATAGATAGATGACATAGTCTGCAGCTGAGAGTTGTGTAGTAGAGATGGACGATGGCAGCCATGGCAGCATCAGATTAAATAAATAGGGGTATGTAGTTGTGGAGAAGAACACATCGTGCTACCTCAAAAAAAAACAACAACTTGCACTCACAATAAACATAAACATTAAACAACTTAGCCGTTTGAGGTTTTTGGGAGAGACGTGGCTACATTTCAGGCGGTCAACGGAGCAGATTTAAATTGGTGAAGTTCAAGATATGTCGTTCTTTGCCCAACACAGATATAAGAGATGTGTAACCGTCCTTCGGTCTATAAACTGTTTGTATGTCGACACCTAGGAAAAAAAAACAACTCTCAACCACCCTAAATGTAAATTTTAAACAACGTGGTATTTTTAAGTTTTCCGTAGAGACACGGCTATATTTAAGCCGGGCTTTGGATCATACGAAAACGGTTGTGATTCAAGGTATGTGTTTACACACACCAACAAGAGAAACATTTATATACAAGATGATAACATAATAAATAGACGACTCATTAACTAAACAAAGAGACTCCTCATGGCAACTCACATATATACACTAATTACATACCCCACTGTATAACACTATGTTACCCTGTTGCTTATTTTAAAGTTAATTGGTCAACATGTAGTTTTAAATTTATTTTCTCAGACGAAAGTACAGTTTAAAAATAAGGTAAACGGGGCAATATGACTGGTATTTCGAACTTACGTTTGTTTTTCCATTATATAAAATCTTATTACCGACGTAGGTTTGTCGAAACAAACAGAAATGCCATTTTGTACTACAGCTTATTAAAAATAATCACTTAATATTTCAAATTTAAGCTGTAATAAGGGACAATTATTTTCGGTTTTAGTAAGTGAGAGGGAGAGGAGGAGGCGGAGGAGGAGAAGGTCCGGTAAACACTTTATATTGAGAAATGTATATTATGAAATTTATGATCCCACATCACAAAAACTTTTATGCATGACTAAAGCGAAACCGATCAAAGAAAATGATTTTCTCTGATAAACCTTACATTACAAAACAAAAAAAAATACTTGATTTAATCGTGACTAAACACAGCACATGCTGGTTCTAGTTTAAGCTTGATAAAATTACGATGCTATTCTATTTCTAAGCGAAATAAAAACAAACGAAAAGTATTAATAATTCAACCTTGAAACATTTTTAAAAAAGTGTATGCCTTGTAACATTACCCAGACGCGTGTGTGCAAATGATGCGAAATTACATCAGCGCTTAAAATATCGCTATAAACTAGTAGAAAGAGAACAATCACTTTAGACAAATGACGCACGTTCGAGATCACGTAAGAGCTTAAAAGACCTAATAGAGCATATTTCTTGTAATATAAGATGAATGCGCAGCCCCAAATACATGCGGAATTACATCCCCGGTGAAAAAAGTTGGTTTACCAAAGAGAAATACAGCAATCAAATTAGAGACGTGCAGATTGGTTGAGTTCTGGTTAGAGATGTGGGTGACGTTCCTGAATACTGGCTGACGTCATGGCCGTAAAAATAAGAAAATGTTTTTGTCACAAAGAAAAAATCCGTTAAAGTGTATTCTTATTCTATATCTGCGACAGAAAACTACAACTTATCAGTCTAACGTAAATTTTTATCATTGTCTGATCTAGGTTTGGTTTTAAACAAAAGTACAGATAAAAGAAATAAATTCAGACAAAACTCATCTTGAATATTTGACGATATTAAAGACACTGTCAAGTTTGCTCCAAAGAAGTAAGTTTACCGGACTATGAAAGGGCATTTATAACGTAATAGAGTATCCTATAATTTATAAGGCCACAATGGTTCTCTGTATTGAGTATTGCTGCAAACAGCAATTAGACTATAATTAGTAGACGGGTCGAAAACGAGTCTGATATTTAGTAATTCGCTCACTGAAATCCCCAAATAATCACCCATTTTATGACCAGGCTTAATATGATCTAACTTTCGTGATTCAACAAGAACCTGCGTGTCAATGTAATTATGACGCGTATATATATATATATATATATATATATATATATATATATATATACATGTATATATACATTTATGTATATATATATATATGTATATATACATGTATATATATATACATTTATGTATATATATATGTATATATACATGTATATATATATACATTTATGTATATATATATGTATATATACATGTATATATACATTTATACATATATGTATATCTATGTATATATGCATGTATATATACATTTATGTATGTATATATGTATATATATATATATATATATATATATATATATTTATATATATATATATACAGCCGCGTCCACATCTAAGGGGAAAAAATTAAACCTCTTATTTGTTATAATAAAAAAATAACTATCATAATTATTTTTCTATCGTTTGCAAATGATTCAAAGCTTAGTATGTTATTAGAGATGATGACGACTATCAGTTCTCAAAAATTCGGCTTTTAAGAATTGTTATTTCTTGCAAATATAAGGTTAAAAAATTATATCCCTTAGCTGTGGCCTCCATTATATATATATATATATATATATATATATATATATATATATATATATAGAGAGAGAGAGAGAGAGAGAGAGAGAGAGAGAGAGAGAGAGAGGAAGAGAGGAGAGGTCTTCATTCCGTAGAGGAATGCGGTCAAAAATGGATGGTAACGGTCAATATTGCGAAGACTAAGCTCGTTTCCTTTAATTATTACAGGAGATCTTATCAACCACCAATATGATATGATATGGCTAAATATATATTACCTGAAAGTACTTCGTTCAAAGGTTACTGCTTAACGTTCATAGGGAACATGATTTGGAGCAGATACATCGGGGGAATCGTCAAGGCTGATTCGAATGAGGTCATTTGCTATTGTGCTAGAAGGTTACTTACGCGTGAGAGTGTCCTGCACCTCTACAATGTTATCATTCGCCCATGTGTGTAGTAGTGGTTTCTTATTTGTGCTGGTGCATCTGCTAGTAGTCTCTAACTCCAGGACAAGGATAAAAAGAGAGTCGCAAACCTGAGAAATCCTGAAATGTCATGAAAGCTTCAACTTTTCATCGACGAAATGTTGCATCCATCTACCTGTTTCGCAAGTATTTTAATGGTAGATGCTCCAACGAACTACACGTCTCCTACCCCCTCGACGTAAATACTCCCGACAAGCTCAACAAGCAGCAAATCCCCCCTACACAGTAGAGATCCCTAAATGTCAGAAATCCTTCTACTCGAAAAACTTCACCAGAACTGCTCAACTAAGGAATTCCCTGCGAGTTTCCTGCCTCCGTGACTGTGCTTAAATGCAGAAATGTGAAGAGAGATCTTGATGCTTAACCACCTAAATAGTGCCTCTGTCATTTTTCCCTGATAGCAGCCTCTTAGATCCAAGTGACAATGTGCCTTGTATTGAGTAAAAATGTAATAATATTTTACAAGTATTTTAAGGGTGTATACTCTAACGAACTACAAGCACTTGTACCCCTCGAGGTGAATACCCCAGACAAACCCGACACGCAGCAAATTAAAACCTCTACACAGTAGAGATCCCTAGGTGCAGGAAGGCCTTCTACTCCAATAGTTGTTTTCCCCAGAACTGCTAGATTTTGGACTTTCCTTTTGAGAGTCTTCTTTCCCAACTGGACTAAATTGCAGAAGTTCAAGTGTAGTGCAAACATGCATCTTGCCACCAATCTCCCTTAAGATTATCCATTAAACTTATATCCTCGATAGTAGGCCTCTCTTTCAAAGTTGCACCGTTGCTTGTTTGGGGTCAAAATGTGTAAAACTTTTCGCATTACTTATTTTTAAATGCCCGTTTATTTTCACACACACAGACATATATATACACACACACACACACATATATATATATATATATATATATATATATATATATATATATATATATATATATATTAAAGAAAATAAACGAAGGCTATGAAAAAGAAAACGTGAGTCTTTGAATTTTCAACAAAACTTTGCGCTATATATATATATATATATATATATATATATATATATATTATAGTGTCGGCAAAAAGAAAGCCCGCACTTTTAATTTTTTCAAAAACTACAAATTTAAGCAAAATTTAATGTAACTGTTTCAGCAACCTATACCTCATGTTTTTTAGCATTTAATTCCTCTATAATTTTACCTCTTCATTTTGGACTTCAAATTAAAATAGTGTAGTGTTCACGTCAATTAAAAAAAAAACCTTAAGATTTAGGAGGCAAAAAGAAAATCCACAGCAACAAATTCCCTAAAAACCAGCTTTAATTATCACCCCTACATTAGTTAAAATATCCACCAATAGGCAACAGAACATCTCTAATCGTGATTTCTGTTTCTCCAGGTAACACAAGGTAACATTTAGTCTATATGACACGATTTTCTCTTAGTGATAATCAGGAGCTCATTAATATCCATGTTTCTGGTTTATTAAATCGAGATTGAAATGTGATGAGAAAAATCTACGCAAAAGCACCAAAACATCGGCACTGTTCATGATGCACCTAGATCTGGCCGTACTAGAGTTACTTCTAACAGGGAAAACATTGCTATCAAGATCCGCACCCTAAGAAAACATTTTGAATCGGTTCCGCAAATTCAAAAACAGTGCAATCTTGTTAAAATGTGATTTCTTTCTACTCAAAGGACAGATTAAATGAATTTAAATTTCGATGATATTTTGCAAGACTCCAAGGATTTCTTTAAAGAACAGATAGCGCCGTCTGGACTTCGTCAGATGCAATGAAGATCATGATTCTTTATATTGGTCGAAAGTACCTTTAGCCACGAAAGCATGTGCAATAGACTTGGCAAGGATTGTAGACAATACGCTCGTCGGAGGGAAGACGAATAATTTAATCCTAGGTATTCAGTTTCAATGCTGCAAAGTAGTGGAGTTTCAGTTTTGGCGTGAGGCATTATTAGTACCAATGCTCTAGGGCCTATACTTCGCTTGCAAGGTCGAATTAATTCGACCAAGTATATTAATATGTTGGCTGAGCATTTTCTACCTTACTCTGGTCGGAATTTGGATGATAATCCCATATTAATGCTCACAGTAACATAGTTAACAATGTCAAAATGTTCCTGCAAGAGCATGATATTCCGTCTTGGGTTTAGTCTGTAAAATCTTATCGAAAACGTGTGACATTATATCAAGCAATAGCTACACAATGATACAATTTCACATTTGGAAAAACATTGGACAAAAACTAAAGAAAAGTGGAGTGGCTTTTCCTTGCAGTATTGCTGCAGTCAAACTCAAGGAATTGCCAAAACAGTTCATGCTGTACAATTGCAGCAGGGTTTTTTCTACTAAATATGAACTAGTTCCATATGTTCCTGTTTTATTTTTATTGCATTAATGTCCTTAATTTAAATGTAAACAACAATTTTCCATTGTGCGGATTTTCTTTTTGCCTCCTCAGTTCTATTTTTTCTTAAATTGACGTAAACACTAGAATATTTTAATTAAAAGTCAAATAATAGCAGGTGATATTATAGAAGAATAAAAGACCAACCAAATGATATATAGACCGTTTAAACAATTAAACAAAATTTAGCTTAAGTTTGCACTTTTTGAAAAAAATATAAGTGCGGACGTTCTTTTTGACGTCTCTCCCTCTCTCCATCTTTCTCTCCCTCTCTCTCTCTCTTTATACACACACACACACACACACACACATATATATATATATATATATATATATATATATATATATATATATATATACGTGTGCGTATATCTGTGTTTGTGTGTTGGATATATTTTAATGACAGTTCGCTTTTTATTATTTACTTACGAAAGCAAGCTTCGTAGAGTAAATTATAACTACTATTGTTGGCAAGAATTGCTGTATCACTTTAATGCATTGAAAGATGTGTATAGTTTACAATTTTACTTAAAACTCCAGAGGATGTTCGACCTATATCTGAAAGGAAGGCACGCGAAAATCGCTGATAAACTGCAAGAAAAATTTTTAATAAACAGAAATGAAAAAATAATGTTAAGATTCCATGATTGATTTGAAATGCGATAATTCGCGAGAAACTACGATATCAGTGGATTCCAGCTGGAGGGAAATGAAGTTTTGATAAAAGCGGCAAGAATGCACACAAAAACTAAAGCAGGTATAAAAGGACGATAAAACTGTGTACGTGTCAATTTCTACGTCGTTGGTTATAAATGTACATATATAAATGTGACGCAACTGATTAGCACATATTTATGTTTACGCATCATACGTTAAGTTTAGAAATATGTAATTTTCGATGGCATGTACACCCACACATAGACACACACACACGCACACAGCCACCCCCCCACATATATATATATATATATATATATATATATATATATATATATATATATTGCCTTTATTTTTTATGTAAATACAGCCATATTTTCTTTCGTATTATGAAATATAATAACATGATTAAAAACTATAATATCGTATTATGAAGTATATTAAAACGAATAAAAGTATAATGTGCTCTCTCCGATTGAGAACTAATATTCAATTATTCTTAAGTTTTGGATATTTTTCAACATAGAATATATATATATATATATATATATATATATATATATATATATATATATATATATATATATATGCTGATTTCTTTATGCCCCCTGAAGAGAAGAATAATAAGAATAGCATTCTTTGACACTCGGAATAAGGATTTTGGTTTATCGGAGTATTCAGTTGAAAAATAAATTTTGATTGTAAAGTTCAACTTACATTTTTTATGTTCTTTCTCTTATACGCATAAACCTATATATATATATATATATATATATATATATATATATGTGTGTGTGTGTGTGTGTGTGTGTGTGTGTGTGTGTGTGTGTGTGTGTGTGTTAGCAGGGGGCGTCCGGCATTGACCTGGCGTAAAATACGCTTAAATATAATACGTATGTTGCCCAGATTCCGTATATATTATTATAGGTTCGTGATTTCAAAAAGAAATAAGCAATTATATTTTAAGAATCAAGTGGGTGGTGAATAAAAATTGCGAAATTCACCCCCCTCTCTATTTAGCCTCCAAACCCCCGAGGGGAGACGTATAAATCCTTGTGAAAATGAACAAACGGTGCAGTTTTAGGCCTAAATATATGTAAAAAAAAAACTAAATAAATAAATAAAAAATAAAGAAACGGCTAAGATACTAGGTTACCCTATGTGTAAAATTCAAAAGCTTGTTTTAAGGTATAATTAACTGGTTCACTCGAGTTAAGATAATGTCAATAGCGTAGAAAATATATGCTGTAGTTTGGAGTCAGAGTAATGTTCAATTTTCAAACTAGCAAGGATGTTCCCTGCTTTAGCGGTGACGGAATTCAAAATTGCAGACAATTAGACGTACAGAAAAAGGAAGCAAGTAATCGAAAAAAAGCAGGGGCATTTAGCTATTTTTTTCCTTTAGGGCACATTTGTCAAAGGCAAAATGCATATTGACAGGACTTTATAAAAATTAGAGTGCACATTTAGTATAAAGAAAACATTTAAGATTGCAGTACAAAATAACTATTATAAAAATAATTATTGTAATTCTTAGGAATTAAAATATTTATATTAAATAAAATAAAATAAAAAAATTAAAAAATCATTACGAAAGTAGATCTTAGATTGTATGTTTCTGTTCGACCAACAATATAGATAATGGCAATCCGTTTAACTGCAAGTATGCTAACTGTAATATCTGAACGTATATACCATGCACTATATAAAACATTGAAAAGTAGGCAAGTAGCCTCAGATATATCGACGGATTTCGCCATCACGATGGTATTTCCGGCAAAATCAGATCATGTGATATTACTGGACGAATATTTAAAGTAATATACTCTTTCTTATATAAGAGAGCAATCTAGGTTGCCTTAGATAGTTGTACATATCAATGATATGAATATAAATGCGGAGGAACCTCAAGGGTCGATCCTTTGACATTTATTATTCTTGATATTATAAACAACCTCCCTGATGAAATTGTTTCAGAGATGGTTATATTTGCTTATGACACAACGCTCTATGACAAGCATTGATAAATATGCATATATCTAAGGAAATGGCGGAAAACGTAAAGGAATACCTCCTGTAAATAGGTGAATGGGGGTTAAAATGGGTGCTGACATCTAATTCTACTAAACGTATTGTGTTCTCTTTAATAAGAGCGTTGGAAGGTGTCACACTTTCCCATGCATAATTAATAATTATCCCGACCAAAATATTCCAAATTTAGTAAACAATACAGATACCTTAAATTATAATAACCCCATAAATAATTCCCATAATGGTTTTTAGCATGATTAATTCGCAAAAAACTAATCCATATGCGTCGGACTCTTCTCTTGAAAATGTTTCAATTGAACACAATCCGATTTTTAATTCCAATTTAGATAATAAACATATACATATGACGGAAATAATAGAACAGAATTGAAATCCGATAAAAACACCCACATACATATAGACACAGCACTTATGTAACTACATTGATTAAAACCTAAGACTAGAGAAGATTATCTTAATCATACGTGAAATTCATAGAAAGCAGGGTTTAACATTTTAATCCTTGCATCTCACAATAAATCATCACTGTCCCTTACTTTCAATAAATACCAAGACCGAATTCGTCTCCCATTGCAAACACAATAGAAAATTTCGATAAATTAATTTGGGAATAACATTGATAATTTATCATTAGGCAAAAAATAAGAAATAATACTCACTACATATTATTATTAACTCAACATATTAAATCTTACCATATTCTCTCATATATAATCAATTAAACACATTATGAATACTTCAATCAGCTTAATTGACTATTTCCTTTTAAATAGTTCACCCTTGCATGTTACATGTTGTGATTTGGTTCTGAACTTCTTCTTTTATAAACACCATTCAATATCATTTAAATATTTGTTTTCATCTGCATATAACCCTATTTATAATACCGTTTTAATCTAACTCATAATTTACATTGTACATATGCCTTTGGACTATATTTCACAATATACATTGAACTAATAATTCGATTCACTAAGTAACGTATGTATTGTTTCACAATCTCTTTTCCTGTGCAAAATTGCGATCCTGTATAATTCATTTTAGACATCAGGAATACATTTTAGTAATAACTTCAAGACTCTAACTAGACAAACAACATTAGCATAAAATATCATATAACATTCTTTTAAAATAGTTCTATCTAAAATGATCTTAAAACTCTTATTTATAGTTTGATTTATAGTAGTTGAAAATAATGTGGTTACCTTAGGAATTTAAACTAATATTATTCTTATTCTGGATAAAAAAAGTTTGTTTTATTTTATAGCTTAATAAAATATTTAATATATACATACATATATATATATATATATATATATATATATATATATATATATATATATATACATATGGAATTTTTTTCAATCGATCTATCAAATCAGCAGTAATTTATTTATTTCAGATTTTATATTATTGGGAGAAAATATACTTTGATATTTTAAACTTTAAAGTATTTTTATAGTCTCTGTCAAAGGGATAATTTTGAATAATTTAATTTACTCTGATTTTTTACAAAGGCATGACCACTTATAAAGACCAAGAGGTCACTCGAGGATACGGGTTAAAGAGTGTACAGTAGACAATTAGACAATAAAGTAATCGTTATTGGAAATTCGGTAAATTCTTAACTCATATGGAACGGCTCATCCAAGACTTGTTTACGTTAGCCTTAAAGAAAACCATATTGTAGTCAGCTGGAAAGTAGGAACACGGAAGAAAATTCCATAGGCGTGCAGTTCTAAGAAAGAAGCTTTGTTCATGGAATCTACGTTTAGGTTTAGGCACATATAAAGGGTGGGGGAAATTATTGATAGTGTTTTCTGCAAGACAGGTGTGTTTTGTGAAAGTTTGCGGAGAGGCCCGTCATAGATTCGAGCTCAGTCGAGCACTTGCCATAAAATAACGATAAAACAGAGACAAACACGCAACATCCCTTCTGTGGGAAAGAGGTTGCAGGGGAGAAAATAAGATTTAGTAACCTGTATCTTCATAGACAATCTCATCCTCTCCTTTTATGCTTCTCATAAACTTCCCTCCACTTTCACATTTGAACAATGTAAACTACTCTCACTTCGCTCTATACTAAAAAACGGCCGGCATGTCTTCTCTTTTTCTCTTTTTACTTACTTTATATGTCTCTCTTCTCTCTTTTTAAAACAGTGGCTCTCTTCTCTCTCTCTCGCTCTCTCTATCTCTCTCTCTAATCTTTAATGATATCAATAAGATTTAAATTTTTCTTTTCAACTCATTTTTCTACGCCTTTTACTAGAGAGTAAGGGAAATACATATAAACGTTTTCTTAAAGCATATCGATTATTTTAAAGTGGCTAATTTTTTAAAAATGTTTTTTTTTTAAATTTTATTGTATTTTATATTATTTATGTTTTATTGTTATCGTTTCCTTTTCCTTTAATTTTTATTTTAATCTCACGGTTAAAATCTCGGATACGAAAATTTATATTCCAAGTATCTTGATTTATAAAGATTATTTCGCTAATTGGAATATGCATTTTTAAAGATTGGATTTTACTTTCAAAAAGATAAAGTATTTCTAAGGATATTTTCCTGTTCTTGCACCACTAAAAATGAAGCAGAATAAATCTATATTTTTTTCTATTCCACACGGATTATTTCTTTAGTTTACATTCAATTAGAATCTATTATATTGGGAAAACTAATGTCCACGTCGACACAAAATCACACAACTCAATTATCGTAACTTTTTGATTTATACGCATTGCTTTTTTATATAGGAATTTATACACACATATATACATGCGCACAAATGCATTTTCAAATGTATACACACAAGTATATTCGCATTATACGCTCCGCTTATAGCTATTCCTCAACATCTGTATCTGCTTAAAACGATGTGCGTAACACACGAAAAAGTTGTGCTTTAATAGAATTAATTTTCTTTTATTCTTAAAATCGCAGTGTAATTATATTTGCGATTTAATAGTTAATCAGAAAACGACTTTATTTTTGAAAGTCGCCTGGATTTCCTTTTCCTTTGACAATAAATTATCATTGCAAAGGTTAATGTAAGAATTTAAGCTTTCACATGAAATATAAACAAAACAAAACGTAAACGAATACTCAAATCCGCCATTTCAACATTCCCGTTTAGTGATGAGAATAATATTTTAAACGCATAACGCATAAAGAATTGTGGAATCGGAAATATCGCCCCATTCTATTCAAGGATTATTATTCTATTTGGATACAGAATTCGAATATCCTTATTTGTTTGAACACTTATTTTTACTATGTTACTTCAAAGATCAAATCTTTATTATTTTGTCCATGTATTTGCTTAATAACTAAGTCATAATAATTAAGATGTATTATTTTTATTAGCGACTTTCCTCTAACGAGATAAGCCTGCATCCAAAATTCATGGAATAATGGACATTTATTCTTATTATTGGTTCAGAAAATATTGACCAATGGAATGAGGAAATTACTTTGTATTCTTTGTTTAAAAAATATACTTTATTGTTTAGGAAAATTATTTTTTTTCTGAATTAAATCTTAATATTGAAAACTCTAACTTTAATTTCGCTCTATCATTTATATTAAAGAAATGTTTTTATGCGACCCATATTAGGGATGTATATTTTTTAATATTAGCAGTGTGTTTCTTGAAATTGTGGCGAGGGATAATTTTGTGTCTAATGGTTAAGTTACAAGTAGTAGGGAGGTGTTTGGTGATTACTTTGGCTTGGCGGTTATTTAAAGTTTTTGTTTTAAATTTCCCATATCTTATACCGTATGTATAGTTGTATATATTGCATTAGATGCGAGTTTAGTTTTCTTTTGAAAAGTATTATTTTCATTTATTTATTATGTTTTATCATTGGAGGAGATCATTATTTATTCTACGTTCGATTGATTTAAGTAATTGTTTAATGATAGAAGGCGGTGCGTGAAGTGTGAGTAGATGCATGTGGGGGTGTTTCTTACAGAGTATGGTTGTAAGTATTAATAGCCAAATTATAGTTGAACTCCAGAAAGTGCACTTGTTTATGTTGCTAGTAATCTCCATTTCAGAGTCGAATTCTTCATGAATTTATGTATTGTTATTCTGAGTCAGTCACATCCTAGGCTTGTGGCGTCTTTAAATCCCATCAGGTCGTCCTCCAGTAAAAAGCCTATATAATTCATTTAAAAGTCGTTATCAAGGTGTTTCTGCTGAATCGAAGGACTACATCGCTTTCCTAAAGAAGCTGTTTCGGCAATTTTTTCGTCCATTATTACCTGTGATAACAAGTATTGTGGATGAGAAATATAAAAAGAGAATTAATAAAAAATAACTACTCTCAAAACAAAATTACGTCACCACCAGGAAAAGATATCCAACTCTAAAAACAACATACAATATTGGAAATTCTTAATCAAGGGCAATAAATAACCGCCAAGCTAACGGAAGTTTATGACAGTTTAAACACAGATAACTATATCCCCTCTACCTTTCTCTACACCTCCAAAAAATCTTACTGCTAGCATTCAAAGAGACTACACCCAATTTCCCTAAATGTAGATCGCATACAAATATCTTATAAAAAAAGTTATTTTGACACAATGTCAATATCAATTCGTTTTCATCTAATGCTGTGTGGTCTACGATTTGGGACCCAGTGAAACATGTAAAAACATATGTATCAAATAATGTTTGTGTAAGTTTATATATATATATATGTGTATATATATACATATATATGTATATATATATATATATATATATATATATATATATATATATATATATTGGTACGTAGGTGGGTATATGTATATGTATATATATGTATATATGTATATATATATATATATATATATATTTATATACTTCGTGTTAAATTACTTAAAACATAAGTATAAAAATGTATATATAAATATTTTATAGGAAAAATATACTTCATTATATCTTCCCATGTAAAAAAAAAAATATTATTCGTTCAAAGGTATAAACATGCACTTATAATATAATATTTTGCGAGGAGGTTATATCAGAATACTTCGGTATACAACTTATGAATGAAGTGTAACCAATTTATCATAACTCCAACTCTGGTCGTGCCATTGACACGTACTTCATGAGAGCTAGAGTGTAAATTCGTAGCAGGCGTCTGAATTCTCGTGTACTTTAATTAGTAAAAGCAAGAGCAAATGAAGCTGTCATATTATTGACAAGGAAATTAAGATCAACCAGAATTAAAACGCCTGGCGACCAGAGGAGTTATACCTACTTTGACAGCTTAACAAATACGCAAAATACAGGAAACGGATATACATATATATATATATATATATATATATATATATATATATATATATATTAAATATATTAAATATTTCACAAACAGGTATTTAAATGAAGTCAGGCCATAAACAGATACATATATACGCAATTCTATACGGATATACACACGAACACAGACATACACGCATACACACAAACACACACACGCCCACACACGCATATATATATATATATATATATATATATATATAGATAGATAGATAGATAGATAGAGAGATAGATGTTTCAATAATGACCAAACTTGTTCAACCTGAAGCACTACATCTTATATCATAAAATTAACGTGGTATAACGTGGTATACATATAATTAACATCAAACCCTACCATTCCAATACTTACAGCGTTATATATATATATATATATATATGTATATATATACATATATATATATATATATATATATATATACATAGTAATTTATAAAATATATATGGCGATTAAGCTACAGTGAATATTCGGCGTTTCATCCACTATAGGATTCGTCAGGCTTATCCGCGAATTCTGTGGTTGTTTCTCGTTTTTATATATGTTGAGGATTTTAGTTATCCAATCAGCTTTCTAGTATCCACCGCGTCCCTTCCTACCAGCCAATGGGCATGCATTTTATCGAACAAAGGATCTGTTGTAGAACTAGGTTAGTGGTGTAAGGTAGACGATCTCCTCCTTTCTTTCTTTTTTTTCATATATATAAATATACATATGTGTATGGGGCGCGGTGGATACTAGCAAGCTGATTGGCTAAAAAAAACCCTCAACATACATAAAAACCAGAAACAACCCCAGAATTCGCGCATAAGCCTGACGAATCATATAGTGGATGAAACGCCGAATAATCAGTGTAGCTTAATCGCCATATATATTTTATAAATTACTAACTAGTTCTACCTACGTATCGAGAACCTTTGAAGTAAATACATAAGGTTTAAGCATAAATCTATACATTTGTATATATATTTTATGTGAGTAAATGAAGTAGTTATGTATATATATATATATATATATATATAAACGTATCGCAAGAACAGAAACAGATAGCGTCTACATCAATATTCAACACCCACACACACACACCCACCCACACACACACACACACACACACACACATGTGAAAACCTTCCCTCTGATCCAAGAAGATAAGTCAAAGTTTTTCAAAGACTGATTAGACACCCAGTCAATGCAATGGAAGCACTTGGCCTCACCACCTCCAAAGAACGCAAGGGTGCAGTCCAGCACTGGCAAGGTCATGCTCACAGTCTTCTGGGACTAGGACGGAGTAGTTATGACAGATTTCCTGGCAAAGTGTACCACAATAAAAGGAGCCTATTTAGTTTCACTTTTGAGAAAAGTAAGAGAAGGTATCAAAATCAAGAAGCGGGCAAGCTCAGCAAAGTTTCCCTCCTCCTGCAGGACAACGCCCAGGTCCACAACTCGCATGTCGCCAGATCAGAAGCACGGCCGTTTGGTTATGAAATCCTTTCAATTCTCCATACTCTCCTGACCTTGCACCCTCTGACTTTCACCTCTTCCCAAACATGAAGTTGTTTTTGAAAGGAAAGTGTTTCTAGATGATGCAGCCTTGATTTCTGAAGTAATGTCAGTGTTGGAGGACCAACCTGGGGGTTTCTACAAAAACGGTATCCAGAGCTGCATCAAACGATGGGAGGAATGCATAACTCTGGGTGGTTCTTATATAGAGAAAGACTAATAACTGTGCCAAGTTTCGTGGTTCTACTGATATGGAAAGTGGGTCAGCGGCATTATTTATTGCACGCCTCTCCTATTATTATTATTATTATTATTATTATTATTATTATTATTATTATTATTATTATTATAATAAATTTATCATTCTATCCATTTTCTTGTAGTAATATTATCGAACAGCGAGTTTATCTCTTTTCTCTAAGTTCATGGATTACTTGGTGATAGCTCTTTGTACACTTACCCAGTTTTTCTGTTGCATATTGTTTTATCAAATGTATAATAGATTTAGGATTAAATAGGATTTTAGTTTAAATTAAATATAATTGAACTAATTGATTCAATATATATGCACACACACACACACACACACACACACATATATATATACATATATATATATATATACATATATATATATATACTAATATATATATAAATATATGTGCGCGCGCGTGTGTGTTTGTGTGTGTGTCCATGTGTGTGTGGTGTGAAAAGTTTACATTAATAAGAGTAAGATAAACCATTAAACCGTAATATTTTATTACGAAAATCAAACTTATATTAAGTTTGTAAACGAACATTTTCCGTTGGAGAGACACCCAACCCAAGCCTCATAAAACTACACTATTGACTCTTGAGTAAGTGTATTTGAAACTTGTTTAATCTATATAATATGTTGCTTATTCACACTTTATTTGGCCCACATTAAGATTGTTAGAAATGCCAAATACAATTCTAGTAGGCGAATCTCCTTGTAAAAGAAAAATATCTATTACATTAATTCTTAGAAAAGACAACATGGCAACCGTTGACAAATAGTTGAGAGTAACCACCCTGTTTAGGTAAACTCGTTTTCGAATATTCATTAATAATATATTATGAATGGCGTGGCAAAGGAACTAGCATCAATTCCTACGTGCTGAATAACACAGCGAAACGTAACATAAGAAATAGATGTACGGAAAAAAACATTGCACAGGAATAATATTGTCTTCCATAAATGCTAGGGTAAGGAATACTCAGTTCTATATTTAAAATACAGCAAACACATTCAATAGATACGTTAGTCGATCTATAAAAGTGAGAAAGGTTCTGTGAGGATTTTGCTCAACCTATATACTCAACGATTTTTAAATCTACGGATTTTGCTATATAGAGTATTTAGCTACGTGGAAAACATTTTAATCGGTCTTTATCCAGAACAAGAGATCAAATTTAAACATTGGTACGTGGAGGGTTATTAAATGTTTATCTCTTTTCTAACTGTTTCACGAATTCGCATGTGCGAAACACCAGGTGACATATTTCTCACGTTAGAAACAGAAGGTTGAAAAACACCTTTTTTTAACGTCGTGTATCGCTGGCTTAATGGATATCGACGAATGCACATAATATTCGCATGCAATTGTCTTAGTTTTTGTTTGAGTTAAACATAGAATTCCTGCCTATTTTATGATCCTGAAAAGCCGGGCGACCTGTTAATGAATAATATTTGCTCCCGGTTATTTATTTTTCTCTTCAAAACATTACTTATTAGATGTTATACTACAAACAAACATCAGCTGTATAAATGTATACGTTTTTATCTAATGCATATCTTAGTCCGTGTTATTTTCGCTGTTCCGTCTAGCTCTGATATTTAGTTTGATGTTGTTAGTGGGCAAGCGATACAAAAACACTGTCCTCACTGCAACTTATTAATGTTTTTGTGTTACATTATTTTGCCATGAATTTGTCATCTTTGGTCAGATTATCTTCAGTAGATTTATCTTCAACTTATTTAATAATGGATTATCGTAATCCATGTTCAAGTTCAAAGAATAAGCAAAGAAGAAAGTAACACCTGGGATAATATTGACTTTTATATTAGTATTAGTTTTTTAGATATAAGTAGAAACTTGATATTAAAGCAGTACTGCAGAAAAGAAAGTTCTGCATCTTGAAAAAAATTGAACTTTACATCGATGCCAAAATATGCAGTCATGGTTGACAATTTATACGCACACATATCATTCAAACACAGTAGTGTGTTGAAATATGGTGAAGTGGAAGTTTTAGTTATTTAGAACGGCTTTAAAGCTTGACCGCTCACTAATTTTCGACTAAATTTCACACAATTATTACAGTGTATAAAGAATACTCTCAGCTATACTGGGAAAGAAAATGTAAAATTTTCGTTCAGTAAAACAAAAGTTATGATTAATTTATTAGTGTTTAAAATGGTAAGAAACGTAAGTAGGTGAGCGACGTTTTTTATGACTGGTTTCCATATCAACCACGTCACTAAGCAACTTCACCGCTGACGCGAGAAGCAAAGCAACAGGTGAAAGAGAGTGAAATAAAAAATGAAAAGGAAATTAATTGGGTGGATTTTATTGAAAGCAGACAAGTGCCGTACATTGTTATTATTACATACGTGTATGTTATGTTTGTGGGGGAAAATAAGATTGAATGTAATAAAGAACAAGTGAATTTACTGGAACCCCGGAGCAATCATGGATTACAATAAAAAAATGCGAGCATTAAGAGTAATATGGTTTAGATTAAACATGAAAAAGTAAAATACTAGTAGTTAAAACTGGAACAGAAAAAGACAAAATATTCTAATAAAAAGTATAACATGTATATAACTTAAAATATTGCAGTATTAAGAGTTTTTTAAATGCTATTTTTCACAGTATATAATCAATTCTTAATGCTGCACAATTTCAAGTTATACATTTCTCATATTTTTTATTAGAAGATCTGTTACTATTATTTTCCAGCGTTTACTACTACTGCTTTACTTATCCATGTTAAGCTTAACCATATTACTTTCCTTGCTCAATATTTTCTATTGTAATATATATATATATATATATATATATATATATATATATATATATACACACACACACACACATTACCCTGGGGTCCCGGTAATGAGGCTGACCTCTTTACCCGCTGGTCCATTTCGCCGACAGTTAGGATATATCGCGATTTATTTAGATGTTATTTGTTTTTTGTTTTGCGTTATGTTTTGAATGAATTCAATTATTTACAAAAGAGCATTTTTACCTAAATGCGAGTTGGGAATAATTTTCCCTCTAGCCAATTTGGTACCCCCCCACACATATATATATATAAATATATATATATATAAATATCTATATAGATAGATAGATATAGATATATGTATATATGCATACATGTATATACATATATGTACATACATATTTGTATGTATACATATATATGCATACACATATATACCTATATAATGATTGCAATATGTTGTCATACGAGTGCCGCTCCCTCATTCATTGAACGTCCATGAGCCCGAAGATAATCTTTTTTTTTCTTTTAGTCCTGCAAGCGAATTCACCCGCTCAAGCATAAATTGACATTGAAGACGGCTCTTGGCATACATATATATATATATATATATATATATATATATATATATATATATATATATATATATATAGAGAGAGAGAGAGAGAGAGAGAGAGAGAGATACACACATACATGCCCATAATCATACACACATACACACATCCAATTTTTATAGACAAATGCTTGAGGAAGTACTTATACAAAGATGATGTAACATAGTTTTAGATTTGTACGACCGCTAAGTCTCTCTCTCTCTCTCTCTCCCTCTCTCTCTCTCGGTTCAAAATGCTGAGATCCAGCAACAAGCATGAGAAAGATAGCCAGCAATAAGTCAAAATCTAGTCCAGCTTAATGCGGATACTGGTCCCTCGCTTATGTTTTTATTTTATTTTATTTTATTTTTATTACATCCGAGATTTGGTTCACCCACATAATATAAATATATGAAACACTCGATATTTCAAATTCCAAAATGTTGCCAGTGTCACTTTTTTTTTCTTTCAACCTGTTTAAACGTGTAAATGTTCACATCACTTGTTTCTTAGGGTAGAACGATTCGTATATATATATATATATATATATATATATATATATATATATATATATATATATATATTATATCAGTTTATTATGTCTTTAGTCCTGACTCATCAGATAAATACAAACTCATCAACTTTAAAAGACAATGTAAGCAATATGGGCTGGGCATGATTACGTAAATCCTAAAAAATCGGAAGAGCAGTTACTACAGCTGTTTTGTCTATGTTATTTACATTATGTTTGATTCTAAAGTTGACACACTAAATACATACGGACGTATTAAAGTAATGGTATAATATACTATATATTTAAACGGTCTGTTTAAATGTATGTATGTAGGTATCAAACTATGTATGTGTGTATGTATATATGGTTAACCTTACAACAGAGGGGGCGGATTTTCACAAGGTCAGTAATATTTTTACAGTCAACATCTCGGACGAAATATATCGAAATTTTTGCCAAAAACATTTATTACTACACCGTCAATCGGGCAGTTTTCTGCGAGGAGGGGCGCTTTTTTGCGAGCCATTCTGTAAGGCATTATATCGGTTGGATTTACTTTGCATACTTTTAACGTTCCTAACTTCCGGTCGCCTGATATAGAAGCGGTAAGACGTCAGCTATTCTTTCACATTCTTTTTTGCCTTAGTGTCACGTTTCTTAACTTGCCTCTATAGTACCATTTTTTTTCTCAACATACACCTCCAAGCACCAGGGAAACGCCGGACACCCAGACTAGTATTCTAATAATTTACACTAAAAATGCATTATATATTTATTTTATATACACTGTTTACTATTTAGATAATATGACAAGGGTTAGATGATATAACAAGGGTTAGATGATATAATAATCGTTGCCTCCAGAATATATGGTAGCGGCGCTATTTTTTATACCAAACTATTTTTTTTAATTTCTCTTAGCTGTTTACGATACTTAAGTTAGTTCACTAATTTAAATATTTGCTTTGCCCTTACGTAATTATTACATTAAGTGCATATTTTCTTTGTATATTTGTTTGTAAATAACCTGTAGTTACAGCGTGCGTCAGAGAAATTAAAAAAGTGTTGACATTAAATTAACACGGCATATTTTCCATTATATATATATATATATATATATATATATATATATATATATATATATATAAGGAACTTTGTCAATGTGTCTCTTTGTCTGAGAGTCACCTTTTATTAAATTTCACACTAAGGTAATTTATGTGGCATTTAGAGGTTTTAGACCATTTTGTGTTGGAATGTCTTAGATATGTATCGAAAACACTAGTCTGCAAATATTTAAATGTAAATAATATGATTTTGTTCGATCAGGTTACGTTTTTGAGATACAGGGTGGTAAATACTATTTAAAACACCATTTAGTGCAATTTATTCCCTTTAACTTTCGAATTAAATGTTGCTAAAAGAAATCTTTTTCCTTGCGTAGTTCACACGATAAACAGCATATATTACTGAAAATCTAATCATGGATTAATGGCCTTTTCAGTGAGTTTCTCGTGTGTTCGGCAGCCACCATGTCTCGTATAATACACCAACAGTTGTCTGCTGGGAAGTTCACATCGCACCGGCTTTCAGTTTCAGTTTCAATGATTGCAATGCAGTTTCAGGTTCAGTTTCTGTTTCAGTTTCCTTAAAGTAAACAAAAAGACCATTAGATTTCAGTATCAATTTCTGGGGGCTACAGTATAATTTTTATGCAAGAATATTAGAATATGTATACCTGCATCCTCGTTTTCCTCATACTTAGTACTATACAACACGCAAAAGTATCACTTCTCATGTCCCGAATAGACCTGATCCCAGAAAACGGATTCCATTTTTGGATGCAATGCACGAGAAAATGGGTAAACCACTTGAAAAACAATTCGACATTTGAAAATAAAAATTATAGCAGGCCAGGATAATCGAGATAAACTAATTAAAGAAACAACAGACTGTTTTCTATGTTTAAAATACTCTGATTGCAATTATTATGGATTTAGTATCTTGCAGAGAAAATTGGGGAAAAAGTGGTTCTTGCTGGACTAGAGTGATTCAAGCATTGGATGTGAGACACATTTGTTTATAAACAAGACAGTCATGGAGGATGTTCTTTACCCAAGGGCGATAACTCTTTTTCTCTTCTTTGCTCATGGGAACTAACTCCATAATTTTACATTCCAAATTCCAATAAACTTCATACATGAATCTGATAGTCTTTGTTAACTGTAATATACGGTGTGCCTTAAATATGTTCTCAGGGTTTGTTTTCGTACAGCAACTTTTACTGATGGTACACACATTAAGTTTTAGTCCCTTTCGAAGTAATCTCCTTCGACTGCAATGCATTTGTTGTACTGTTTCAACAACTTCTTAAAGAACACATGGAAGATCATTTGTGTGAGCATATAAATTACCCTCGACTTAGCCTCTTTAATCTCCTCAATTGTCTCATAACCAAGCCTATAATATTTTCCTTGAGGTGAGGGAATAAGCAAAAGTAAAATTTAGCAAGTTCTAAATTAAAGGGAGGGAAGGGAACTATCTTGATGCCTCTCTTGGTCAAATAATCTGCTACGATTATAGAATTGGGGTCTGCAAATTTGGGAAAAACTTCGTGCAAATATTGCGTATCTTAAGTTCCTTGCTGAACTTATTGTCTCAAGAGACACTAGAAGGACCTTATGCATGATATTCTTTATTTAGACAATCAATTCACGTGTTCTGACTTCTATACTTTTCCCACACATCCCATCATCCCTGACGTATGTAATGCCTTCCTTGAATCTCATAGGTCAATACAGCTCGATTCATACAAAAGCGTCCAAAAGCGGCCGGAAACATTCCATTTGTTTTACACGGAGTTCACCACTTATCAAGGCTCAATGGCCACTCGCGGATAAGGGTTACTGTGTGTAAAGTAATCAATGGGATAGTGTAGCAATAGTACTGGAGAATTGGAAAAGTGTCATTACTTAGGGGGCGGTTCATCAGGAATTTGTTTTTGTTGGACTTGAAGACATCCAGGTTGAATTCGGGAGGGAAACACCCAAACGGAACAGAGTTCCACAGGCGTGCAGTTCTAAGAAAGTAGCTTTGTTTATGGGCTCTACGTTTTGATTAAGGCACAGATACGGAGTGGGGAAATTATTGACAGTGGTTTCAGCTAGTCGGGTGTTTTTTTGAAAAAGATTGGCGAGGTGGGACCAGAGAATGAAGCTCAGACGAGCACTTGCCATGGAAATAACGATAGAACAACGACAGGCTCGCTACATCTCTTTTGTGGGAAAGAGGTTGCAGGGTAGAGAAAAGAGCATCCCCCACCAAGCCACGAAGTCTATTTTGTACTCTGTCAAGGCAGGGTAGACTGTTTCTAGCAGCTCCTGCCCAGATGTGGCAACAGTACTTCATATTTGGACGTACTTGGCTCTTATATAGATAGAGAATTGCACCATTAGTGAGATATCTTCGGGGGCGGTAGAAGGATCCCACCATTTTCCAAGCGACCTTGGCCACAGGCTTCATGTATGTGTTCCATTTAAGATCAGGGGTAAAGGTCAAACCCAGGAGCTTATCAATACATGGGGCCTCCCCTGGACGAGAGCCATCCATTTCAATTGATGCCAGATGGGGATCAGAGCGTTTATGATGTAGATCTAGGAGTTTGGTCTTAGATGCATTAAAGGTAACCAGGTACCTCTTTCCCTACTGTACCACGCGCTCAAGATCAGAGGAGAGAGAATCAGAGAGAACATCATGATTTACGGCCTTTGATGTGTTGCCATAGATGGTCGTGTCATCAGCATAGATGTCAACGAAAGATTTTAGTATGTGTTTTGGGAGATCATTGATGTAGATCAGGAAGAGAGTTGCGCCCAGTATGGACCCCTGAGGGACTCCAGCATTAATACTGCGGGCCTCTGATTTCTGCCCATCAACCACTGCTCTCATGAGCCTATCTGAGATAAATGATTTAATGATCGAGAAAACATTTCCAGTTATACTGTAGCTGGAAATATTTGTAGTAGGCCTTTATGGCAATCCTTATAGAAGGCATTTGATATATCGAGAGCAATTGCCCTAGAAATGAAGCCTTTGTCGAGAGATTCACTAATCCTATGAGATATTACCGTTAGCACATCTGTTGTAGATCTAGCAGAACGGAAACCATATTGAATGTCGCTAATAAGGTTATTTCTGCTGAGGTGGTTGCCTATTCTCTATTGATTGTGGATTCAAACAACTTACTCAATACACACAGGAGACTTATTGGCCTGTATTGAGAAGGGGATGACTTATCACCTGAGTTCTTAAATACAGGGCATACTGATGAGATTTTCCAGGGTGTTGGGAAGTGCTTCTTAAGGCAACGCTTAAACAGTTTTGTAAGTATAGGCGCAAATTCTCGTTGTAATTTTTTAACACTATAATTGGAATACCGTCGGGACCAGTTGCTTTACTGGAGTCAAGGTTCTTGATTAGCTTGGCGACCTCACGCACAGATATTTGCATGTTGCATAGCGTGTTGTCTGTTATAGCAGGGAATATGAGGAGTTGACTTTTAAATCAAGATCAAATAGATTTTATTGTATCTTATTCTTTTAAAGTATCCTGTGAAAATCATGCTGTAATTTAGTATTTCAGGTCCTTCTAAAATCAGAAAAAAAATTGGTCAGTTATACAGTTTATATTAATAACATACTGTACTTTCAAGGATCTACGCCATTTTATATAAATGTAGAAATAATTTGGAAACTTATTGAATATATCTCACACATGAAAATTTTAGTATGACTGCGTCTATTTATATTTGAGTTATCAATATTTTTATAACACATCTGAAATACTACATGCAATGAAGGTGTTTAACCGATCCATAATATTTCCTGACCCTTTCTACGAGATCTGCCACCAGGAGTCATTTTCTACAACTATTGTAAGGCATGTACGTTAAAGCACTGTTAACCTTGAGCGAATAAAATCTTGAATGAGTAAAATCCGCCCCAAAATATTGTTGTGGAACTAATTTCGACAGTGGTAAATCACAGTCACGGTTCAATATTTTTTTTAAAATTAAACCTTAATAAATCATTGTTGAAATGTCTCCTGAAATTATCAAATTAATCTGTTCTTTAGATGCTGCACTTCAATTTCTTGTTCTCTGTCAGTAGAGGAGAAATCCTTCACAACTGAGCCAAGTTTTATTTTTGTTCCATTTTCTCCACATTAAAAAACGACCATCGTGTCTAACTCGATCCTGTTGGGAGGCATTGTCAATAGGAACAATAATATCCAATCGTTATGCTGTTTGTATTTGTGTTCCTATAACATTTATTGTTTTTGTTATAAATGAGTGCCATTTTTATTCTACATATTTTGTTAATCGTTAGAAAAATAAATTACTAAATAACACCTAAATGAGTTTTATGTTGTCAAGCAGAAATATTCCCTCTCACGACTGACTTCATTTTTATCATATTATAATTTTTACTATTTGAACTTACGATCTAAAGAACGTTATAAATTTGTAAGAATGATTAAATTAGCACCTTCAGTGTTTACGCCAGTAGATCATACGTAAATTACTCTCCGTTTCTCTCCACTCTGATCTTGAGCATATGGTACAATGCGGAAAAAAGTGGCTGATTACTTTTAATGCATCTAAAGCCAAACATCTATCATTAAATAATCAACACTCTTATTCCCATTTGGTGTCATTTAAATAGCTCTCGTTTTTGAGAGTCTCCAAGTTTTGATAAGCTTCTAGGATTGATCATTACTCCTGAACTAAAATGAACACGTACATAAAATCCTTTGCCAAGGACGCTGGAAAAACGGTGGGATTATTTTATAGATCCAGTAGATATCTCACTGCTGATTCGATGTTCTTCCTATATAAGAGACATGCAGTCCAAAGATAGAGTACTGTGTCAACATATGGATAGAAGCTGCTTGAAACTACATGTCCTGCCTTGACAGTATTTAAAATAGACTTTTCTCCCTCCTGCAACCTGTTTTTCACAGAAGAGACGTTGCGAGCTTGGCACTGCTTTATTTTTATTTCATGGCAAGTGCTCGTCTGAGATTTAATCTATCCCCGTCGCCAGAAGGAATATTCGTCTAGCTGCAAACACTATCAATAATTTCCCTCACTTTTATCTGTGTCTAAACCTAAATGTATATTGCATGAACAAGCTTCTTACTTAGAACTGCACTCCTGTGAAACTCTCTTCAACTGACTACAATATGGTCGGCTAGTTCTTGATGAGCCGTTCCCCTTAAGAAATCCAATTTACTAAATTTACTCTTTTAACAATTACTATGATGTTGTCATTTTGACTACTGCAAACGCTTTAACCATTATCCTCGAGTGGCATGTGAGCGGTGAGAAGTAGTAATTTCCCCCTCTCTCTCTCTCTTTCTCTCTCTCTCTCTCTCTCTATATATATATATATATATATATATATATATATATATATATATATATATATATATATTTAAATATTTTTAGAGGGGTACAAAATTTTATTATGACTATGTAAAACCAAATTTAAACTTGTTCGAAAACATTATTTTAGATTGTGAAATTAAAAAAATAAAAATGAATGCATCAGCTGACCGGTTTCGAAGCTTGCTCAACAGAGCTAAAATCGAGCTCAATTAGGTTTTTTTGTTTTTTTTTTAAACGTAATTAAGCTCGGTTTTAGCTCTGTTGAGCGAGCTTCGAAACCGGTCAGCTGACGCATTCATTTTGTTTTTTTTAAATTTCACAATCTAAAATAATGTTTTCGAACAAGTTTAAATTTGGTCTTTACATAGCCATAATATATATATATATATATATATATATATATATATATATATATATATTATTATTATTATTATTATTATTATTATTATATTTTAATTTCGTCACTCTTTTCATAGTTGACGAGATCTTTAATAGGTCAAAAATAAAATTAGCTGGCTACGTCCAGATATTTAAGAATGAGAAAAGACCGTTATAAAGAAATCATTAATAAATATAAATGCGCTATGTAAGTTTACCCTTAAGTGTGTCCTTTATCCACTCGAATCTCCTGAATATTGGATAACAGATAGATACTTTTGTCAAATCGTTTGCGAAGACATGGGAAACGTGATTCTAAGACGCTGCTTCCTTATCGCTATTTGGATTTTGCTCACACAGGAACGCCTGGGTCAATCTCTTGAAAAATCATTAGTAACAAGCTTAAAGGAAGACACGTTCGTCTTCTTCTTCCGCGATTTCAGCGCATCGTTCACTAAGGAAACATTTTTGACCTTGGAAAAGCATAATCCGGCCTCCAATCAATCGGGAGAAGCTATAGTTTACTTATGGATTACATCTGACGTATATCAATAGTTGTCCATGACAAACGGAATAATAAAAAATAATAAAAATAATAATAAAAATATAACCGCTCAGAATGATATCTTTCCAACTTATTTTTTCTTAAAATATTTGTCAGTTTCGTTAGATAATCAAAACCTTGCAGGAAAGAAAAAAAAAGGTAGAATTCTTTGTTGCTTAATTTCCATGTTTGTCTCCATGGCCCTGTAGTCTTAATGGGCACGGTTAATTTAAATGATAACCAAAACAAATATATATATATATATATATATATATATATATATATATATATATATGTGTGTATATATATATGTGTGTATATATATACATATATATATATATATATATAGAGAGAGAGAGAGACAGATATATAGATAGATATTAGTCTAAAATGTAGGTATTTAATTATTATAGTAAAAAAAAAAAAACTATGACAGCCCCTTTCAGAAACTCGTTTCTTATCGGTGAACACTTTCAGTTGAATTGCTGGTCAGTTAGCTACTATGCATGGATCATCGTATAACGATTATATCGCTGTTATGATGTAAAGAGGGAGACAGAGAGAGGCACACACAGCAACACACACACACACACACACACACATATATATATATATATATATATATATAAAATAAAAATGTTTAAATTCATCGTTGTTTCATGCGGGTAATAGTAGCCGATTGGATAGGTCTTTGCTAATCGAGCCAGAGATTGCTCGTGTTGCCTAGTTCGAATCTGTCGACTGTTAATCGTGCCCCCCACTGAAGGTTCGCGAAAGGATTAAACCCGTGTGTCTGTAGGTATTTAATTATTATAGTAAAAAGTAATTAAATCCCTCCCCTTTAAGGAACTCGTTGCTTATTGTTGAGTACTTTCAGTTGAATTTAGTCGGTCAATTTAGCCTTTAACGTTATTTCACGCTGTTAATGGTAGCTGATTGGATACGTTTTTTTTTTCTAATCGAGCAAGAAATGGTTCGTGTTGCCGAGTTCGAATCTGTCGACTGGTGTTAATTGTGACACCTGCACTGAAGATTCCCGAATATATGAAACACTACTCTCTGTAGGTATTTAATCATCATAGTAAAAAAAATAATTATGACAGCCCCTTTAAGAAAGTCGTTTCTTATCGTTGAGCACGTTCAGTTGAATTAAGTCGGTCAATTTACCCCTTATGCATAGATCATAGTATAACGATTAGACCACTGTTCTGACGTAAATAACATTTAAAATGAAAAATGTATAAATTAAACGTTATTTCACGCGGTTAATGGTAGCCGATTGGATACGGTCTTTGATAATCGAGCAGGAGACGGCTTGTGTTGCCGAGTTCGAATCTGTCGATTGGTGTATATCGTGACACCTTGCACTGAATATTCCCGAAAGGATAAAACAGTAGTGGCTGTAGATAAGGTATTTTGTTAGTGAAAAATGATTATATACATATACTAGCGGGGGTACCCGGCGTTGCCCGGGTGTTTGTAGGTGTGTATATGGGGGGGTAAGTAATAACCCATTAAGTATGTTAAAAACTCGGAAAAACCAAAACAAAAAAACTGCGAAAAAAAAACGCTGTGTGTATAGGGGGGGGGTAAACTAAAGAATAAGCGAAGTAAAAAAAGGAAAGGTATCGTTTAAAACTATATCTACCTCAGTATTTTCTTTAATTTTCGGACATTTTTTTGTTAAAAATAATTTGCTAAGTGATGTCGAGTAACTAAATAAAATATAAATAAGTTTACACACCCAAAAAAAACGAAAACTTCGAAAAATCAATGTAATTTTTTTTAAACAATAAACATGTCAAATATTTTTTTAAATAATATGGGATGTGCATTGGGGGCTCGTAGTAAAACTATATCTAACTTAATATTTTCTTTAATTTTCTATTTTTGAGCAATTATCGGTTGATTCCAATTTTAGCGTTTTTGCGCTAAATAGTACTTTTACTGGGTCTTTTGGCTAAAATGAAAGTGTAGTATCTGTTCTTATAATTCCAGCGGTCTCATTTTTTTGTAAAAAATATCTAGCTTAATAATTATTTTACACCTTAAAAACATTCTTGAAAATAAAACATAATTAATAACTGTTTACTTAGAAATTAGCGGAAACCGTGTTTAAAAAAATAAATTCCGAATATAGTTGTAAGTAAAAAAAAATAGAAATCGATGACTTGATTATAATTGGTTAAAACTATGTATACAGCATATTAAATAAAAATAAAAATAACTAAATTTTTCAAAATAAAACATATTTATTACCGTTTTACTTGGTCTTTTGGCTAAGATAAAAGTGTAGAATCTGTCTTAGAATTCTCTCTCTTCGTCTTACAAAAATAAATTCTTGAAACTACAACATTTCTTACCTGTTTACATGGTCTTTTGGTTAAGATCAAAGTGTTGTATATGTTCTTAGAATTCCAGCGGGCTCATCTTTTGTAGAAACAAACATTACTCGTAAAACAAATACAATCACTCTTATTAGTTTACATTTTAAAAAACAGTTCCTGTCTAGACATATCTCTCTTTCTCTCTATTTCTCTCTTTCTTTATCTGTTGTTGTTGTGTGTTTATCTCTCTGTCTCCCTCTCCCTCTCCCTCTCTATCTGTATCTCTCTCTTCGTCTTCCTTAATCTAATGAGTGATAAAAAAAGAATATAAAGTAATGCTAAAAACATAGATCGTTAATAATTCTTTAAACGTATTATTTTTTTGTTTTACTTCATATTTTTTATGATTCAGCGTGTAGCGTTTATTAAATTACGTATTTCGTTTCCTTTCTAGACATCTCTCTCTAGCTGTCTCTCTCTTTCTCCCTCTCTCTGTTTGCGTTTGTGTATGTATCTCTCTCTCACTTCGCCTTCCTTACTCTAAAGAGTGTTACTAAAAAGAAAATGGCGTCTTGCCGTTTTTTTTTATAAACACTTAGATCGTTATTATTTTTTGTAAGCATATTTTAACTTCACATTTTTGGCTTGTTATTTTTCGTTTAACTAACGTATCTAACTATTTTTAACGTGCTAATAACTCTGGTAACGTTGCCATAGCGTAGAAGTTCATAATTTAGCTTGTGTGAGGGTTCAAAAATTTGTTACCGATAACAACAATGTTTTAAAATTCATACGCCATTAGAGCTTGCTGACGTCAAGATCACGTGACATTACTGCGCGGGTTTTAAATACAAGTTGACCCAAAATAAACGGCCCCGGGTACACGTTAATTAGAAGAGTCGGCGCCCGTACTTGTTGGGGCTATTATAAATCAATTTAAAAATATGTAAAATGTCACTTTTTGGGGACTTCCCCTGAAAAAAATCGATCTATTGACGCACTTCTGATGGGCCAATTTTTAGATATTTGTTGTCCGGAATGTGGGGTTTTAATATGAGACCAAGGTTGTGAATTTTTGTTATGTCGGTCAATGTCGGTCAAAAGTTTTTAGCAGACACACAAACATACATACATACATTATCGCTTTTACATACATATATATATATATATATATATATATATATATATATACTAGGGGGTACCCGGCGTTGCCCGGGTGTTTTTAGGTGTGTGTATGGGGGGGATAAGTAATAACCCTGAAACGATGTTAAAAAATCGGAAAAACAAAATAAAACAAAAAAGATATCAGCGAAAAAAAACGCTGTGTGTAATGTGGGGAGGAGAAGTACACTATAGAATAAGCGAAGTAAAAAAAAGAAACGTTGCTTGCGTGTCTAAAGATGTAAAAGAAAAAATAGTTTTAGTCGTGAGGCTGGATTGAAGCTGGAACGCGGAGGCGAAACTAACTCCAACAACTTAACTGTCTAGGCCAAGAGTAAGAGAATAGATTATAGTGTTAAATTAAGGCTTATAAAGCGAGTAAAAGAGGTTTGATTGACAGATAGCCACTAAATGAGGTCATCGCGGGAGCGTTACGGGATGACGTAGCAGTGTTTTATTTTTTTTTATTAAATTACGTATTTTGTTTCCTGTCTAGACATCTCTCTCTACCGTCTCTCTCTGTTTTGGTTTGTGTATCTCTCTCTCTCTCTCCCACTTCGTCTTCCTTACTCTAAAGACGGGTACTAAAAAAGAAAATTGCGTCTGGCTGTTTTTTTTTTGTAAAACTTCGATCGTTAATATTTTTGTAAGCGTCTTTTTTTACTTCACATTTTTGGCTTGTTGTTTTTCGTTTACCTATCGTATCTAACAATTTTGGATGTGCAAATAACTCGTGTAACGTTGCCATAGCGTAGAAGTTCATAATTTAGCTTGTGTAAGGGTTTTTTTTACCGATAACAACATGTTTTTTTTTTAATTCAGACTGCCATTAGAGCTTGCTGACGTCAAGATAACGTGACTATACTCAGCGGGTTTATAATACAAATTGAGCCAAAATAAACGGTCCCGTATATACTTTATGTAGAAGAGTTGGCGCTCGTATTTGTTGGAGCAGTTATAAATCGATTAAAAATGTGTAATATTTTACATTAAAACGTCACTTTTGGGGGGCCTCCCCCCCCGGAAGAGAATCGATCAGTTGACGCACTTCTGATGGTCATTTTTGGCTAATTTTTCGATATTGGTCGTAATTGTGAATTATTTTTCCGTCGGTCAAAAGTTTTTAGCAGACACACACACATACATACATACATTTTCTCTCTTTATATATATATATATATATATATATAAATTTATGTATATATATATATATATGTGTGTGTGTGTGTGTGTGCATGTGTGTGTATCAAATAATCAAATAATCATCAGATGAGTACTGCCTTAAGAGAACTTGATATGACATATCTACAACAATCCTAATTGCCCAGGGTACGAAAGACTTATCTTATCTAATATATATATATATATATATATATATATATATATATATATATATATATCGTTCAAGGGTGACTCCTGATGAGTTGTGATAAAAAAGAAACAGTATATATATATATATATATATGTGTGTATATCTCTACATATATATATATATACATATATATATATATACATATATATATATGTATATATATACACGCAAAAACACACATGCATATATATATATATATTTTTTACTTTTTAAACTCTGAAATTAAAAGGCAAGGACGGCGCTAGTGGCATCAAATAAATGCAACAGTTTCGGTTTACATTCTATCTGATGACATTAAAATGCTTTTTTTTTTCTCTTGAAGTTACGATTCTGTTATAATATATACGAAATTTGACAAACTGAAATATCATATTTAAGCGAATTTTACGCGTTGACCATAGCGGACATATCTGTTCGCTCGCATATCTAATATATAAATGGATATATGCCTGGTTTCCCTACATATTTTTAAACTCTATCTCCTATGAACTGCAAGTCGCAGAGCTGTTGTAGGAGCCACCAATACTTGACAATGGTTCTTAAGAGATCTTATGATTTTGACCAGGACTATATATATATATATATATATATATATATATATATATATATATATATATATATATATATATATGTATATATATATGTATATATATATATATATATATATATATATATATATATATATATATATGTAAGGGGGTGGTCACCAACAAGGTGTATTTTTTAACATTATTTTTTTATTCCGTGTCTTTGTTTTTCATTGACAATTACGTTTAGATCATTGTAATGTTTTTAAATCATTGTACTCGTTTTTAACGTGTTCCAGACATTCGGAAGAGCGTCCTCTTCAGAAAATATTTAAAATGCTATGAATATATTCAAGATCTGTTAAAGATGTAAAAGAACATTTTCCTCGTTCATTTGAAATGTTTCGGAGAGGTGGAAGCATGTAAATGAATCTACTTTTCATTCATATGTTCAATTTTTATTACAGTTTTATTGGGCTGTGATCACTGCCGTCTTATGTTTCTCTCTCTATCTATATGTCTCTATTTTTGATAGTGTTTTTATTTATCTTTCTTTTTTTTCTCATTTTTCCTTTTGTTTTACTCTTACTTGGGTTGTAGCCGAGAGGCCCATTAGTACTTTGTAAACCTGGTGCATAGGGTAAGATGTCTGCGTGCGTGTGCGTGTGCGTGTGTGTATGTGTGCGTGGGCGTTTGTGTGCGTGTGTGTGAGTGTGCGTGTGCGTGGCTTTTCTCTTTTATTGGTTTGAAGAATGTGTGTACCGTTTTATGGTATTATAAAGTTATTTGTTTCCCTAGGAAGGTCGTTATTAATGTGCATGTGTGAGGAGGGAGGGCAGCTCCTCTGAAGTAAGGGTAGGGGTGTTTCCATTCAATTTTTATATTTATTTTCTGGATTCTTAAATTTTAGTATTGTGATGTTTCGTTTCAGTCATAGAATGTTCGGGTATTCTTTATATTACGTTTGTTTAGATAAAGAGGTGTGTTCATCAATATATATAGCATTTTTTTAATGTTTCTATTTATTTGTCTCTCCATGTGTATATGGCCAGACCCAGCATCCGTTCCTAGTGTGGGGATGGTCTCGTTTCCCAGAGGGGAGCGGCAACTTGGAGGGGTATAATTATGGGAGGAGTGATGATAGAAGGGATGATAGTTATCCCAGTGATGAGAGATTTCTCCACCACTGACTCTGGGGGGAGCGAGGTGTTTGAAGAGGTATTACACAATGGTTCTAGGTGTTTCCTAGTTTTGTTGGTTTCGAGGTTAAGTAGGGTTGGTATTGTTCAAAGTGTTGTATTAGAGACAGGGGTGTTATATATGTGTGTGGTTGTATGCACGCGTGTGTGTGTGTGTTTTAATGTGTCGGTTCTGATTTATACGTGGGTGTGTATATGTATATGTATGTGCATTCGAGTGTGCCTTTTGTGTGTTGATATTAGGCTCTATTTAGTTCGGGAGTGAATCTTGTTATGACATTTCTTTCCTATGTAAGTAAATAAAAATACTTGTCTGTATGGAAGATGTGCATTATCTTGACTGTATTTCCACTGCATGTGTGTACGTGTTTTGAAACATAGAGTTGTCTTTTATCTGCAATATTGATGTTGCTCTCATGTAAGGCCACTATATTGCTGAAATTTTTGGTGGCGCCTGTGTAGGATCTGTTGCATGCTCTGCATCTTAGTGCATATACTACATTTAGTGAGGTGCAATTTAGATCCTTTTTTTATTTTGAATGTTTGTGTTGGGTTTTTGAATGTGCATCAGTTTCCTTCTATTATTATGTTTCAGATTAATTCAGATCATTTGGGAGGTTTAACAGTCGTAGCATTAAAAAAATTAAATGAGAGCATGCGAGTTGGTGCATAGAAATGTTGCCATTCATAATTCTTGACTGGAAAAAAATACACCTGAATAATAAAGTAGGTTTTATTGATCGAAATTTTGCGAAAACTTTGATAGTAAGTATGAGATTGCAATTCAGAAGCATATATGTATATATATATATATATATATATATATATATGTATATATATATACACATATGTATATATGAAGAACAATGCTTAAATACTAAATTTGGATCGTCAATAAAGTAAAAACATTTCAAAGTAAATGCACAAAATAAGATTTCGAAATTTAATTTACTCAATAGAAACTTCTCTAATCACCATTCCAACCTATCACCATATTAAAATTCGGAGGGTTAGATGAATGCAGTTTATAAATAAATTTTGATTGAAGCCGAAACTGGCTAACACTGACTACTGTATACACATATATTTAGGTGAAGTAAGAAACAAAACAAAAAAACGCTTCTGATTGCATGGTAAAATCAATATCATCATCTCTTGTTAGGGTATATTAACACAATATTCTTATCATTGTTTTGAGTCTCTAGTGCATGTCCAACACTGACACAGTTAATCAATCAAGAACCACATCTCTCTATATTAAAGCATATGAGATATCTACGAATACATATTCGGGAGTCAAAACAATGAAAAAATGCTATATTGCAATAGCCCTACATATGGTACCTAATTTACACATGGTTGTATGGATTAGGGCTTACTTAAAACAATGGATATATTATACGATAAATGAAAACTGAATTGACAACGTATATTTACGAAAATATGTTTTAAATAGGATTTGCCACAGTCAGATTAGAATTATTTCAGCTAACATATATACAGTAAAAAAGTGATATAATAATAATAATAATAATAATAATAATAATAATAATAATAATAATAATAATAATAATAATAATGTACTATATATATATATATATATATATATATATATATATATATATACATGTATAAAACCATTACTCCAAAGGAAGTACTATATATATAAAGAGCTTTAAATACGTTTCCAGACTTTCTTTGTACAGAAATTAGAATTGTCGTCAACTTTAATATCTTATGAAATGCATGACTATTTTTTTTATTATGGAAGGCCCAAACGCAAAACAGCAACATCAAGGAAGATAATACACCATGAAAATGCTTGATAGTCACATCTGGTGATTTTTCAAAAGACAATATCTACATGAGGACAGTTAGAAGAACGATATCCAGTAAAATTAGGTTTGAAAATTGGAAAATCTCACAGAAACGGAGTTAATGTTTCATAGATAAGACTCTTTTAAACTATCTTGCATAGATCGAACATCGGTTTTTGAGTAGTACAAGAGATTCTAATAATGTAGTTATCTTGAGGGATTAAGATAGGTGTGGGAGGAGTAAGGCAGAAAGAACATACGAGTAATATGCCAAATAACGGATCTCATTATTACGGACAGTGTGTGCATAGAGAGAATAAGTGCACGGTTTTATGTTATTGTGGTGAACTGTATATTCACAAGATTTGCGGGACCTTTGTCCCATGTGTTTTCAGATAAATCAGAAACAATGACGTTGCCAGAACAGCAGGGAGATGGCCGACTTTACCAATTCTTATCCCGCGTTTCTTGATGCTCTGGTGACATATGATAAAAAGCTGGATCTACTGATATGACTCACAGACACACATTCCCCGTGACAGGCTTATCCTGACTCAAGAATACCACACGGATTAAATATACCCAGAAAGTTATAATAGCATTTTCTTTGATTAAACGGGCACAATATACATGCCCTGTGTTCACACTGGAAAGCCGGTTAACAAGGAATGATATGCTGGGATTTTAGGAGAGTTCAGGGGTGATTCATTCGAGGCCAGCACCCTTCGAATCGGGTCAGTCACTTTTGAACCCTGCCAATGCACCAGACTACAACTCCTTTCGCAGCATTTTTGACGAGGATATGCATCAAGACAGTGCCTCACTCTTCCCAAACTTGATTCCCTTGAATCTTGGTTATTATCTAACCTTCAGGAAAAAATATTGTCTGTCGTTATGATAAAATTGAGGAGATGAATTATGATGTGACGAGGCGAATTGACACGCTCAGACAAGAGGATTTTAATAGGTCATTGCAGAACGTGTTGAAATTGTATCGTCATAAGGACAGAGTATGACACGAGGCCGGGGTTTTATGTGGGTGAAAATTACATCTTCAATGAAATGGTCACCGTTCAATGTGATTATGAACTTTTAAATGTCTCAATCTAGAAGAATTTCTCATTCACTGACTGAGAACAGAATCGAAGAAATGTACTATCAGAGCAAATGGTTTACGATGAACGAACCAGAAAAATGAGGGGTGTAAAAGTAAATAAAGTTATTTGCTTTAATAGTGCTGAACCACTATTATTCTTAGTGCTGAACCACTATTATTCTTAGTGCCGAACCACTATTAATCTTCGTGCTGAACCACTATTAATCTAAAAGTAAATAATGTTATTTGCTTTAATAGTGCTGAACCACTATTAATCTTTCACTATCTAAAATGAAATCTAATATATAAAAGGTTATATCTCTGTGTGTCTGTCTGCCTCCATATTTTAAAACTTTATCTCTTCCGAAACTAAAAGTTGCAAAGCAACGCTAGGGAGCTCAAATAACTGTATATTTTTATGGATCGTTCTGTTATGGACTTTTAGCCGATTAAAATAAGTTTTAAAGCGGTCAAAAAGGTGGCAGAATTGTTAGCAGGACACATTACTTCAAAGGTGACTAATAAGCATGTGTGTACTATCAATAAACGTACCCAGACATAAAAAATAAGGAAACTTTTTTAAGCCCCTCCGTATTTTAGTTTGCAGATATATTATATATCATATACATGACATGGATTTCAATAATAAAAATAACAAAACATATAATTAAAAAAAAGAGTATAAAAATATAAAAGTATATTAATATGCGAACGTTTTGCTACTGCAAATATTTTTGCTCGTAAAGCAATATAATAGAGATGAAGTATGATCTATATACTAAGCTACGAAATATAATAAATTTCCATATGTATTGATGAGTGTGCCCCACTTACACGGAACTTGGAATATTATATTTCTATTTATAAATACGCAATGGTCAATAACAAACGTAGAGCAGTGAACTAAATATTCATATTTTACTGAAAGTTATAGATCGGAGAATAAAAACAAACAATACACAATATACAGTTAAATATAATAACAAACAATAGATATGGCCGTGTAATAATACATTTATATATATATATATATATATATATATATATATATATATATATATATATATATATACTAGCCTGGGTCCCAGCGTTGCCCGAGTGTTTTGAGGTGTAAAAACAACGAAAAATAAATGTCATCTTTTTTTTAAATTTGACCCCTATTATGACCTCTTGAAATTTATTGTTTAGGACTTTAATCAAATTACTGAGTTAGATCCATGTCCAAGAAATATCTAAAATTTCCAGTCTTTAGACCCTAAATTAAAGGAGAGGCTTGGTAGAGTGTTCAAAGGTCAAATCATAAAACTTTGACCCCTTAATCGCAAAATTTCTGCCCTAAAACCGATCATATCGATTTTCCATAATCTAAGTACCCTTTATATCAAATTTCGAGTCTGTAGGCTTAAAATTGACAGAGTTATTGAGTAGGGAAATGTACACACACAGCCACAGAGACAATTTCACTTATATATATATATATATATATACATATATATATATATATGTATATATATATATATTATTTTTTTCTTAATATATACATATATGTATATATGTATATATATATATATATATATATATATATATATATATATATATATATATATATATTATTTTTTTCTTAATTCAATTTTCATCCCAAACAAAGCACAGTGCCATTATAAAGTAGGCGGCTACTCTCTGGGAAATAATTTGCAGGAATATTCTGAAGGGAGGTGGGCAGCAAGATCTCTGTTTACATTACGCTTGCACTTCTGCGTGTCAGTTAGTGCAACCCGGTACTCGTACTGGACTGGTGGCTTAAGTGTGGTGTCTGTTCATATGCTGCACTCAAATTAGTTGGCCTTAGTCAATGGAGGGGAAAAGCCCTCTATACTAAGACAATTTTATTTTTGCACAAGCCCCATGAGGGAAGCTGGTTATCTCTCACATTAAACCGACGTTGTGTCGCATTTTGTTTCCTGGGAAACAAATTTAAAAAAAAACTAATACAGTTGGGAAAGCAGGATCCGGGAAGGGAGTTCCAAAATCTGGCAGTTCTCGTGAATAAACTATTGGAGTAGATGGTTTTCTTACACCTTGTGATCTCTTCTGTGTATGGATGGGATCCAACTGAGTGCCCGATTTGTCAGGGGTGTATTTAAGTCGAGAGGGCACAAGGGCTTGTTTTACGATTGACCATTTTCAATTAAAATACTTGTAGAACAGGCAGAGAGATGCAACATCTCGTCGAAGTGAAAGAAGCGGAATCTAGATTACAGTTCAGGACCTATCAGATTGGCGACTCTCTTTCTAACTTTATTCAGGTGTGAGAGACTAGTAGCAGAGACCCTTGCTCAAATGTGAAAACAGTACTCCATACATGAGCGAGTTCCTGATAGAGGTACAGTATACTTACAGGCGTAAGTAGCTTTCTAGCATGGTAGAGAGAGTCTATCTTCTTCGCATCAACTTTGGCAATGTTCACAATATATCTGTTACAGACCATATTTCCTGTGAGACCCGGGCCGAGGAGTTTGAAATAAATACTTTCAGATAATTTATCTGTTTGTGTAATCTTGGAGCCAATTAATTCGTTTTAAATAATAAATGTTCTCTGAGTTTATATCGTAAAGTAATAATTAGCTATTAGTATATATCTTCATTACACAAGTAAAGTTGTTTTTTTTTAATTGTGTTACGATTTTCTCATTAAATATTTACAAAATAAGCTGATATTCCACAGAATATATAACAGTTAATATCGAACAATCGATAAAGCGTCATAAATTTTCGAAATCTAATATATAGTAGTTGATACAAAACAATAAAAACCAACTATATCCTATTAAATCCTAACATAATTAATTCGCATGCTCTCATCTTTAATCATTTCCAATGATAATAGTTAGTGTTTTCTAAATGTATACTTTCATAGTTTCTTTAAGATATACACCTAAACCATAATCCTAGCCTTAGATCCCTAAACCTGACTTAAAGCCAATACCCTTACCGGAATTCTAATCATGCCACTAGACCTTATCTTAAATCTTAACCATTTTATCTTACCTCGACTATAAACCCTACCTCACACAATAATCCTAGTCTTAGATCCCTAAACCTGACTTAAGGCTGAAACCCTTACCGCCGCCGTAATTATACCTGCAATCCGTTTTACTAAATCTTAAAACTAATCTTAACGTGAACCCTTAACCCCATAAGCAGAAACTAAACCCTAACCATTAAATCGTACCTCGACTCTAAACCCAACCTCACGCACTTAACCTTAATCCTTAAACATAATTCCCTAATCCTAAACCTGACTCTAACTCTTTATCTTACCCCATTTAATACTTTACATATATTCTTTCCCTAACAATCACACAAACCCCCTTAATATTAAGCTTAACCCTAACCCTAACCCCTTACGTTTACTACAAGTTTACATTTTAACTGTAGTTTAACCTATCGAGTAATAGTATTACGTATTGTTAGGGTTTGGCTATTAAATATCTGAAAATGATCGATATGCTACAGAAATGTATACCTTATCTATCGATAAATCGATTATAATGGTATGACATTAAATAACCAGAAAGGTGTGCAGAAAATTGTGCTGCACAACAGACAAAGCCAATCCGACCATTGTCTCGGGGTTCTAAATGGGTTTAATGGCGCATGTCTAATGTGTAAAATACTGGAAACAAAAAGTAAAACTTGTTTTATATGAATCGATAAAATAAATACACACATCATATGTATACTTGAGCAGTGGAATTGCCCGGAAATGTTTACGGCTGAAACAACCTGGAATGCTGCACCAAATGACCAATAAAAATTAATTGCAAACTAAATATAATTCTTTTACGGGTTTTAATGATCCATTTTTGCAAAATGATTACCAGAACTGATCCTTAAAAACCAATATCCTGACGCGAGAATTATGCCTTCTTTTCGAAAGCCAATCACTATTTTTTTGTATTGTACTTGCAGAGTAAACTTACCTAAATCGAAATCCATGCGAATTCAGAGTACTTCGTCTTCCAACCGTAAATCCTATATTTGTTGCTAGCAGATGCACCACGTCGGCACACACAACGCATAGTCAAAAACAAAATCAAGTACACTCAACATCAAGTACACTCAACATCAAGTACACTCAACATCAAGTAAACTCAACATCGTCTTTCCATCAACGTTTACGTTTTGAACTCGAAGTATTATCAAATTCCTATTTGTACAAAACAAAATTACTGGAAAAACAAAAATATTCTAACTAAGGGCAAAGATAATATGTAAGCGTTGGATAAAATGCTGGTTAAAATCATTATGAACTTTCCTGGATACGAATCTGGAATCTTCTGATCCGAAGTCAGATGCGTTATCCATTGCGCCATAAGTCCTGTCCTTATGCCGAAAGATGTTAACCTGACTGTATACAGACAGTGATAAATTTCGTTGACATTGTAAATGAACGTTCTTCACAAAAACGCAACGGCACAAAAAAACAACCTGTTTCGGCCTTTTTGTGCGACTCGGCGTTGTTTGTTTCACATCATATATAGGTAAGGACAATCTAGAGACTCACACCTTTAAGGGGAAAAAAGAATTTTTCTATTCGGTGCGTCCGTTCAAAATTGTTATTTGTATATACACACTCATGTATACATAAATATACAAACATTTAGAATTTTATTTTTTTAGTATAGATTACGATTTTTGGTATAAATTTTGCATTACTAAAATTAATTGCATTTTTTATCTTCGGTTTCTAGATTGAAAAAGTAATTAATTATTCAGATTCTTCGGAGTATTATGCTCTTTTCGAGATTTATTTTCACGTTTTGGAGGATGTACCCTCAGATGTTGTTCAGGTGCGTCCTATCAGAATCCAGAATGTTTCCTTTGATCTCGGGAATGTTCATGCCGGACGCGTAAATACCCACAGGATTTCAAACAGAATATTTATTTAATTCACGTGGATAATATGATATCGTTCTATCAGGATAATTGGCATACGTTGTAAGTAATTCAGGAATTTAGTCTGCTCCAAAGAAAGTGGCTAATTTTCTACCAGGCACGGGCGGTTTCCACATTTGCCAGTGACGTACATCGACATAACTTTGAGTATTTGACATACTAAGTGTATGTGTGTTGACGATGTATAAATATATATATATATATATATATATATATATATATATATATATATATATATATATAACTTGTAAGAGTAGTTTTACATAAGGTAACCTGTTTAGAAAAAACATAATACGCCTTTCTTTTAGTTTAATATCAGTTTTACATTGTAAATTCTTATGGAACTTAAACGTTTCGTTGAATATCTATGGATTTTATGTTTATAATGAATACATATTCTGCATAAATTAAACTATAATATTTGCTCGATATTTTTGTATTTCTTTTTATCGTTATGCAGATTTACACCTTTTTGCCGTTTTTTTTTTAGTTTGATAATACTATCCGTTTTTTTTGTTGTTTAACTATTAAGCGATTCTGGCTCTTTATTTTTTACTGAGTCATATGAAAATGACGTTTAATGGGAAAATAGGCATCGGTTTATAAACTAGTCAGAGTTCCTTGTTATGCATTTATGATAAATAAAATAATAAACTACTTTTAATCAGAAAATATAAGAAAATATAATTCGGTTTCAGAGTTTGTAGTTATTTATTTAAAATAAATAAAATAATAAATTGCTTTTAATGGGAGAATATAGTTTGGTTATTAAATTATTCAAAGTTCTGGTTGTTTATTCGTGATAAGTAATGATATTTAATTATTCAAATTTTCTGTTTCTGTATGATAAATATGGCATAAATAACTTTTAATAGTAAAATATGGTTCGGTTTTTTGACTATTCCGAGTTACTTGTTCCTTATTTATGATAAATAAAATTATAAATGAATTTTTTTAGAAAAAGTAAGGTTTCTTTATAAACTATTCTGAGTTTCTGGTTCATTATCTATGATAAATAACATGATACATGATTTTAACGCGATAGTATGATTTAGCTTTAAATCTAATTAGTGACCGGTTCTTTTTTATGATAAAGATAATAAATGATTTTTAATGGGAGTAAATGGTTCGGTTTTTTAATACTTGAGAATTTGTGGTTATGTATTTGTGATAAATTATATAAGATATAATATAATTAATAACGTTTGGAATTCGACAGTCCTAGTGACACATGGTCGAGTGGTCCTGGACATTGTATCAAAGTTCACAGTTACCCCAAATGTGCTGAGTTCAATCCTGAACGAAGGCAGTTAAAAGTAACATTCAAAACAGAGAATCAGCAGCTATGTCCCAGAGCCTAACTGGAGTCAGAACACGGTACCCCCGTAATAATAATAAAGGGTTGGGTTCCAGACTCCTAACAAACGGTTCCTCAGTTCGATACAAAACACCTGATGAAGGCCGGAGGGCAAAACGGCCGAAATGTTGTAACTATTACATTCAAGATGAGGAAGTCAGTCCGACAATCTCAATAAATGGAAACACCTCATCTCAAAAATGCAGACAATTACTATTCTGGCCATGTATTTATAATAAATTATATGAGTTATATTTTTTTAACAGTTAAGAACCAAAAAAACAATCATGTTTGATTACCATGGCTTTAGTATTAAAAAAAAATGGATAGTTATATAAAAACAAACGTATGAGTAGTGTTAACACAATATTGAAAAAAATGTGTGCCCGGTGTAACTGTTTAAAAAGAAAAGAAAAAATAACAACAAATAAGAATGATAGCCGAATTGCTATAAACATTCGAAATACGATAAAACAGGGTGATGGATGTTTAAGTAGCATTTAACGATCACACGATTCCGTAATGATTAACGTTAACTTTTAAAATTCTATATGAAAACAATAATAATTATTTGGTACAAATCACAAAGTAGAAACAATTAGTGAAATCGCAAGAGAAGCCAGAAGTGTCCCGAGCAATGCCGGCTATTTGTAGCGTGCAATAATAAAAATATAACGAGAGTCTTCCAAGGTGAACTCCGTCATTAGTCATAATAAAAATCAAGCCATAAAGACCTGACGTTGGCGGTTATAAATTTCAGACAATTAGAATTAATCCGTTTCATTTCCGGTTGATGGAATTAGTTATTATTTTTATTGGAATTATTGTCGTGTTGCTTTTGCTTGTTTCATAGTTTGTGCGTTTGTATATATGTGTGTGTGTATGCTTTATTGTTAATATCTATGTAAATGTATGCGTAATCATCGATTGTGTCAATATGTGTACTTAATTGTGTCTGTAAATGTACGCGTGTTAAATGATTATAATGGTTTCATAGTGCGGTTGTGGGTGTCTATGGTGTGGGCATTTTATTATATGTTTAAACGTGTCCTGGTTGTATTACATATGTATGTACGCAGGTGTAGCATTGTGTGGGTCTATAGGTATTGGCATTTTATTATATGTTTAAACGTGTGCGCGTTGCATTATATATGCATAAATATATTTTATTTTACTTCAGTCGAAGTTCTCAAATATCAAGAGGCCCACGACCTGGGACTAACACTTGAAGTCTATATGAGATACATAGATACTCGAATATCCCATTAAAGGTCTTTATCTCTCAAGCACTGAGTTAGTAAAGAAATTGAGAACAGTTTTCCTCTCTCCAATTAACCATTTTTATACATTGTAGTATATCTTTCATGTTGGTCTCATGGTCTTACTGGATTCCAGGACAAGAATTTATCTAGTCTGGTGGAGTATCCAGCTTCGTGCTATTACTTGAGGTAATATCACTTGGAGAAGGTGCACCATTCCTCGGAATAACTTTGCGGTAGCCCTAGTGAGGATATCTTATTTAAGCTGCGAATACTATGTGGTTTTGAATATTTGATCAGGGTTTACTTCTATGGAAAAGTATCCTCATGCCAGATTGTTCTGAGAAACCCCTGTACAGAGAGACCTTAGACATTCGAGGTGGGTGTCTAGTATGAATGTCTTTCATTGTGTGTGTGCAAATGTGTACGGATTTTATTTTTTTACATATGTTCATAATCCGTTATGCTTATGAATGTGCTTATATTTATTTTGTATTTGTAAATGGGTTCGTATTTCTTTGTGTATATACGTGCGCCTGTTTTAATTCCTAATTTTTCCATCATTTTTTCGGTCCGTTTCATTTGTTTATTGTGTCCTCCCTTTTTTCACACCCCCCAAAAATACTGTACTCACTCATTCTCCATATAACCCTTTCTCATTTGTTGCCCTTTTTCTACACAGTGATCACCACTTATCAAGGCCCGGAAGCCACTCAGGGATAAGGGTTATTGCAAGTACATTACGTTAGTGTAGAGATTTGACGAAGTGTTTGCCTTTGTTTATTGTCTTTTTTTATACATACAAAAATATTATGATATATGCCATTTATATAATTAATACTGACTTGGACTGACGTATCGACGCCACATGTTCGGATCTTTTCTGGTCTGTATTACAACTTTTTACACATCTTCAACTTCCCCCTAAATCATATTGACAATATATGAAAATGGAAACAAAAAAAAACATCGATCCGAAAGGCAGACATAGTATATTAAGAAAAGAAGATGCCTACTCGCAAAGTTGATATTTAATAATCAAAAATTGACTTAATTGGTTTATTATTCATGGTGATATGATTATATTTTTGTTTGTTATATTAAAAATGTGTTTAAATATTTAACCTCCGAAGATTTAAAACTAGAACACTTCCTCTTGGTAATGGTAGTAGAAGCCATACACAAATGACGAGGTTGTCTGCGCGATGTGACATCAGAGCAGATATGAAAAGGATACGTATGTTCAGAGAAATATTTTCCGAGACGTAAATTATTCGAAACGTAGATGGACCGAGACGTGTTCGAGACACGAGGGAAAGGGAAACTGAAAGTTCAAGATGTGACGAGAAAAGTACGTATTCGAGACACCTGACTGGGACCAGAGAAGAAACGAAAAGGCATACGCGGCCGCAGAGTGAGAAATTTACATGTTAAATACTAAGAATAATTTGTGGTCAGTTATTCATGATAAATAATATGATAAAAAACTTGTTTTTTTTTTTAATTTGAGAATATAATTCGATTCCAAAACAACTCAAAATATCTGACTATTTATTTATAATAAATAATATGATAAATGCTTTTGTTTTTAAACAATTAAAAATTAAAGAAACAATCATGTTTGATTATCATGGCAAAAGTTAACAACTTAATAAACCATATAAAAAACTATATAAATAAACCATATAAATGAGCCATATAAATAAACCATACAAAATAAACCTTATAAATAACTTTGTTTAAAAATGAAAAACGAGTTTCCTGGTTTTCAACTATTCCTTTAAGATAACGACAACTTTGGACAAGGTTGTAATACAGTACCGCTTGTATGATGCTGGAATGTACTCTCTAAGTTGTAGGATGTGTGCTAGCCAAGATTTTTAGACATGGAATACAAACTGTTGTTAAGGTATCATATTCATTTTTACATCGCCGATGAATCCAACGCCTGTAGATTAGTGACAACAATGCTAGAGAAGTTATTTAAAATCACTAAACTAAGCTGCAGTGCTCTGTGGCGTAGTGGTTAGCGTGCTGGCCAATTCACATTATATTTTCACGTTCGCGCCGACCTACCGTAGTCGTTTTTTTTTTTTTTTCCTAAACAACTGGAATGGACTTTTCTTGGTGGCCGAACTGTTAACGTTGCAGATGTTTTTTTTTCACACTTTATTTTCCTACTTTTACTCATGACTCCGGGTTTGATCCTTACTACTTACCTACCATAACATTTTTTAAAACTCCCCCCCCGTCCCGGAAACAAACACTCGGGCAACGCCAGCTAGAGAATGCTGGAGAAGTTAGAACGGAATTGGGCGCAACGATAAACTGCCTTCCGGGGGTCACACGGGATCTTTCAAGATGTTTCTTGAAACTGTTTTTTTTTTAAAGCTGTTACACAAAGAACGAGTGAGTTTTAAATCAAATGGACGAACTTCAAATGTGAGAACTTTTACATTCCGAAATAGATTGGTCAATTCGATATTCAGTCTTTCTACTCAAAATAGCATTAGTACTGCCACCACTGTATCTGATCCACACGAGCAGACAACGTACAACATCATCTTTATATGATGCTCTATCTTGCGCAGTCTATGGCGCTTCTTGATAAAAGACGTACTACAAATGGAGAGCTTCTCCCTACGCCATAGCCAGCCTAACCTATACCGTTGATAAGATTAATTGTTCTCTGTTAGCTGAAGTGTATGGCTCTGTATCTTATCTTCTATGAGATATACCAGATTTTCATTCTTACTTTTAAGAAAAGGATTTACGTAACGTAACATGCGTCCGCAGCCCAGATTGAACTCACTGCACGAGTGTGTAGTGTAAATCAACTCTTTTCTGTAGGTGAATACTTGATTCTTCGCTAGGGCTATCAAGCGCATTTGTATCGAAACGCCATCACTAGATCGGTTGCCTACCACGGCTTCAGAGAACCCCATCTACCTCACAGAGAAGAATAGATTGTACCAGTTCCCCAACCTGATATTTTACCTCGCTGTACGTAAAGCTCCTCCCCCTCCCAAATGTAACCCATCTGGTATTGGGAGGCTTGACGTTGCTTAACCTATATTATCTGAGGAGAACCGGTGTGTCAACGTGATCGTGCCGTAGTAAGCTAGGTTGATCTGCATCTTTAGTTGTAGGTTTCTACATCCCTCTTCCACGATTTTGTGTAACATCTTTCCTCTTGAGTTTGTAAGCATATTTGATTTGCAAATATTGTGTTGACAAATCATAAGCATACAAAGTTCGTCTTTAATGAAACTAAAATACGGCGCACAATATTAAATTAATAAAATGCAAATATCAGAAGATGTTATCGGATGTCCGCTCTATTTTGCCAGGCCTAAATAGGCGCACAATATTAAATTAATAAAATGCAAATACCAAAAGATGTTATCGGATGTCCGCTCTATTTTGCCAGGCCTAAATATATAAAACTCTTAAAGCTAAGACTGTTTTACGATAGTCGTCGGTGTAACATGTTATCAATAGGCCTGAGCATTTTGTCGGAGTCATACCTGGCTGAGCACTATATTATGATCTGAGATCTGAAGACTGGCATATTTATTCCATTGACTGATTTTTTTTTGTTATTGTTGTGGGGTAAACATCACCCCTATTTGAGAACTAAGTGAAATCAACCAGTCCTATGAATACCACTGGTTTCAGAGACTAAATTGAGACATCTATACAATGTTTAACCTCGTGCTACGAACACGTTCCTCTCATACCACTTTAGTTGCTCCTGCATTCTTTATGATAAATGCATATTATGTTTTGTACATTTAACACTACCTGGTGTTTCTTTCATTTGTGACCGCCTAGCAGGGGTCTACAAAAGTTATGTACCTGGAATTCTTCATCGTTTAAAAAGGAGGCATTAATTGATGTTTTTGGTTTATAATGCGTGCCTATTTCCAGGTTGATTACGCGCTGGCATCGGCATTGTATTGGATTTTTATTTTAGCCTCCCTACTTTCGTTATATTTCGATTTGCAATTATGGGTTTTCTTTGTAAGTGCACTTAAAGGCCTACCGGCTATCTTGATTTGGTTTAGATTTCAACCAAGCAACCTTTAATCAATGTATCGAGTTAACCTGGACTGAGGAATTTTTATTTTCTCCGTGTATGTATATTCTGCTGAATATCGGAGAAGAACGGACTACTATGCATTGGTACGTCAGCAATTAAAGATCATGGTTAAAAGTATAAATATCAGGAGTGTCAAATTAAATAAAATGCAGAAAGCCGACAAAAATACAGTGCAACGAGATGTGACAAATGCTAAACATTTGCTTCCTAAACAAAATCCTCTGAAAGCAGATGACGAGAACATAAAATAAAGCACATAAAACAAAGAACATAACAATGTAATCTATTATATGAATCTCACCTATCTGTTTGTGCGGGTTTCATTATGTAAGCTAAAACTTCCGACACACACACATCGGGCCATGATGAAACCGTTATCCTTATTAACCCTCGATCTTTCAGACGGTAAATATCGACAATTGGCTCCAAAATCAATTCTTTTATCCTCAACTGGGCATTTTGTTTTTATAAGAAGGGGTTGTTTTTTACGTCGACATTTTCGCAAGTCATCGTCTCGTTTGCATTGACTACGCGTAATTTCAATGCTTTGGACTTCTGGTTGCGCAATGGAGACATCGGCAAATACGTCACTTTTTTTGTTAACCTTTTTTTCTCCTTCGCCTTACGGGTTCGCGCCTGCCTGCCAACTCCCACTTTTTTTTCTTAACAACACCTTTTTCCACCCATGGCGCCTACTATTGTTTTGCCCCCCTCCTACTACCACTTTTTTGTACATTCCTCGGGTTCTTACTACACCGCCTCCAAACTCTCAGGTAACGCCGGGAACTCCGCTAGTATAAAATCATCTGTAGGATTGTCGACTATTTTGAATGCTGAGTAAAAATATGTAGTAAAAATGAATGAATTGTAATAATTTAGAAGCAAATTCATTTTTGTCTCAATCCCTCTGAATGAATATCTCCTCTCATTAAATTTTTGAAACAGGCACCAACTGTTCATTGTGTTTTCATAAAAAAAAGTTTTATTCGCCCAATTTAAAGAACTGGTCAACAACTGTAGTAATGTCTATGTAATGTGCTTATATATTTACGAGTATATATGAATGTGCCCATTTTCTGTTTGATGTGTGATACATTTAATTGCTACTTAACTGTTAAGTGTGTGTGTATATATATGTATATATATACATATATATATACATATACATATATATATATATATATATATATATATATATTGAAGTGTATGTGTGATCGTCTAGTTAAAAGTGTATAATCATAAATAATAGAGGACTGAGACAAATTTCATTAAAGCCGGTTAACACAAGCCAATGCAAAAACATACCTTATCCATCGAGATTGAACTTAATTTAGTAAATCCATTGTAAAGATGCGAATAAAAATACATGTCCGACGTTTTCATTGTATAAAGAGCAGTTTTATCTAGCCACATTTTTCTCATTGTACAATTGCACGCTCGTCTCAGATTTCTTCTATCGACCTTTTTTTTGCTTAAAACCATTGGACGGTCGGTTTCTCTCTGACTTACAACAGTCGTCATTTCACCTCTGATTGTCGATACTACTTTTTATCGAATTTCTATGTACCTCTCTAAAATCATTTCTCACTGTATTACATCAGCGACGCATATCACCACACGATCATCGTTTGATCCGCACCCTTGTAATCTATGTGTGCTTTTACTTCTAAAATTCCTTTTTCTCGATTAAAATTCCGAGTCACTATTTTAATAAAAATAGTTTTCAAGTGTTAGTGCTGTTTTCGCATTGACAACATTCGTTCGGTTTCTATTTATACAAATATCAATAACGGTTGTAGTAATAATTGTTCAGCTTGGACCAACTACCTTACAAAGTCAAGCCAATGGTCACACATGAAAAGGCGACTGGCATAACAAGGTTTACTCTCAAATATATCAAAGCAGAACAGCAAACAGTTACGTCAGCAAACAAGGATAATGTTTACTAGTATTTATTTTGGAAGTTTGAAATTAATAAATTGTAAAAAAACGGATATAAACCCAGTGAAACTAGCGTGAGTGAAGTAATAGGTGTCTAGGCTTATCTTTCGAAGAACCTTTCCTTAAAAAAAAAAACGCTGGAAGGAGATATCGAGGGTATTACATAACATAAAACGTTCGCGAAAACAACCTGACAAGACATACAGACAATTTAGACGTCTTCGCGTAAGTTTGTTCGACAACGTCGACGATATGAAAGACTAGGTTAAAACATTAAGTAAGAAAAGATTGAATTAATAAATAAATTAATTTTTGTCTCACTCCCCATGCTTGCATACCTTTTTCTCAATAAAAAACTTTGAAACGGTTAAGAAGTTCGCATTGTGTTTCTGTAGATTAGTTTTATTCAGTCAAAGTTAAACAATTGATCAACAAGTACCAGAGAACGTAAAAATACTGATGCACAGTGAAATGCATGGAAACGCGACGGTCAAGACCAGAAACGTATTTTTTATTAATGATTTTTATGAAATTACTTCGTTCTTCTATTTATTGAATGATTTTGTTAAGCAAATGTTCCAATAGCTGCTACATACCGCCCAATAGTGACGTATCACTGTGAATGTGACAGGTTATCTTTCTGAGGAATTATTCGACATGCCTTCAATAAGTATCCAGACTTTTTGGTACAGGCATTTGAAATTGTCGTAGACTCTTGAAAATTCAGTATGTCATTGTTATACATTTTGTGAGACGACTCACCAACATTTACGATTTCCAGTTCAATTTAACTAAAGCAGGAATTCTAACTATAATTCTGGTTCTAATTTTTTAATATACACTGTACAAAAGCCTTTTTTTCACATATTGTGAATTTCAAAAATGTAACCTGTACGTGACGACATTTCAGAAAAACACTATGCAATAAAACTGTGTTTTAAACTTGAGAAAATGCCAGAGAAACGTATGGAATGCTCAAATATACTTTTGGATAATCTTGCATAAATTGAGCATCAGTTTCTAAGTATCATAAGGGATTCAATGAAGGAAGGAAGTGTGTGAAAAAACAAGACACGTGGGAGATGTATAAAAACGTCAGCACCAGAGGTGAGTAGCCAAATAAAGAATGTCATGGATAAGGACCGTCGTGTGTTAACGGAGACAATAAGTGAACATCCTGATATCAGTGTGGCAGCTTCAAAGACACTTATTCGTGATGAACTCAAGATGCGGAAGATTTGCGCGAAATTTGGGTCCTCAAGGAAGTTCGGGCCATTTGATAATGATTTTTTTATTTACATGGGGGTCACCATTTATCAAGGCCCGAAGGCCACTCAGGGATAAGGGTTATTGCGTATACAGTAATCAATGAAATAGTATTGTAGTAATAATTAGTTTTGGGGGTTTTGATAGAGTGTCTTACTTAAGGGGACGGTGTATCAGGAGTTTGTTTATGTTGGACTTGAAGACGTCCAAGTTGTAGTCAGGTGGGAAGCGACAGAGAGTTCCACTGGCGTGCAGTTCTAAGAAAGAAGCTTTGCTCATGGAATCTTAAAGTTTGGGCACAGATAAAGAGTGGGGAAAATTATTGACAGTAGTTTCAGCCAGACAGGTGTTTCTCCTGAAAGATTGGCGAGGGGGTACGAGGAATTAGAGCTCAGACGTGCACCTGCCATGGAAATAACGATAAACCAAAGATAGGCTCGCAACGTCTCTTCTGTGGGAGAGAGGTTGCAGCGAAGAGAAAAGGGCATCCCCCACTAAACTACGAAGTCTATTTTGTACTGTGTCAAGGCAGGATAGGCTGTTTTAGCAGCTCCTGACCAGATGTGGCAGAAGTACTCCATCCTAGGACGTACTTGGCTTTTATACAGATAGAAATTAAGACAGTTTTATACAGATAGACATTAAGTTTCTAACCGTTCTTATGGTCCAGACTTTGTTCCATTTGAATTTGGATTATTCCTTTAGCCCAGGGAAAACTTAAGTGGCTGCCGTTATTCAGCAATTAAGAAAATGAAAACGGATGTGACGAGGGGCGTATACACGCTAACACAAGAGAACGCCCATGAGATCCTTCATATGTTGTTGGAACGTCAGAAAAACTTCATTGCGGAGGTGACTATTTCGAAGCAGACGAGAATGTCACATATGTACTATCGGCATAAGTGTCCATTGGGATTGTTTAATACACCTCGTACATACCAGCTAACCTGGGTCTATTTTGTTCTAGTGTAACATTCAAATAAGAATAAACGCATGTTTAACAAGCATTTATTAAGCAAGTAACGCACATAACACCACATGGAATCCAACACATGTTTGTGTGCTAGTGCGTTTCAAATAATAGCCCCTGTGGATTGGCATGTGTAAGCGATCCAGAAACCATAGTAAAAAAATCATTTAGTATATACGTCACGCATATTTTTCTGTTCATTCTTTCGTTGTCTCATACTGTGTTCGACTGTTGGTCTGTATCGTTGGACGATCTATTTGTTTTCTAACACATGCAGTTAAACACAATGAGAAGGTTTTATTGCGGAGGAAATAGTCTTCTACAAAGAAAGTCTAGAAGAAAACTATTTAAAAACATTATACTCTTATTATTTTTCATTAATTGTTTTTTTTTTTACCTAATCCTTTTTACATGTTGAAAGATAAGACAGACCCCTGAATAAATTTATATTGAGTTGTGCCATCGAAGATCCATTAAACCTTTGTCACAATTTCTATCTAACATTTAATCACATGCGTCTAGCTTGTATTTGTCTGACTCCTTATCATATTGTCAAACATGTAAAGTTCAGTGAGTATATTTAAGGTCGTACTGACATGCACTTGACGGCACACTGTAGAAATTGAAAGTGGTTAAACTAAATCCCATATAATGTATACGCCCGCCCAATATATAACAGTATATGAATATAATTTTTATTTCAAAGTTTGTCAATTTTCGTTTATATCTCTTTTACTTTGTCATAAAGTTCCCTGGTGAATACGCTAGGATGAATCAATACCGTCAATCAATAACACCGCCATTCTATGAATAATAAATGTAAAAATATGTCATCAACAACAATCATTTGATATGCAATAATTCAGTATAGTGTAGTTTTGTTATAAAATAATGATTACATATGATTTTCGTGTCACCTAGTTATCAAATTTCTTGATGGGACATGACGTAACGCCACTTTAAAATCTACAAGAATGCAAAATAAATCGCGCCCATTTTAATTTAAAAAGACAAAAAAAGGTAATTTGTGCATAAACCTATTTTGTGCATGTTGGGTGCGTTTGGTTATTATCATTACAGAAATTAAACTATTTTAAATAGGTGAATCAATTAATCAAAATTCTAAATTACAAGTATTTCTCATTGAATAGTTTCAGAAATCAACATAAGTCAAGTTATTAAGAGTATGACTGACGATCTCATCTCTGAAGTTCGAATCCTGTTTTTCAACAGAAATACATTTACCTACGATATGGCTAAGCCTAGAAGTTTAGCTTTAGGATGTACTCGATATTTTTCTAGAAAAAGAAGTATAACTATAAAATCGAAGAAAACTGATCCCAGCAATAGTACCGAGGTAAATATGAAATATTTGATAGTATTTCATAATGTAGTGCTTTGTTAATTAAATTTAAGATTACAGTCATTTTAAGTATTCCATCATTTACATAACATTATTTAATTACTATTAACATTAGCTGATGTAGTGCATATATATATATATATGTATATATATATATATATATATATATATATATATAGAGAGAGAGAGAGAGAGTATATGTAATATACAGAGTTCGTGTAATTCAGTAAGTGTTCATATACCAATGAGTTTTAAGCCAAAATGGATTGACTTAAGGAGTAAGCTACAAAATAAACATGTTTCATAATTGAGCATTAATATACTGTGAAAGCAAATGTCAAATGATCCTATATTTTTGCAAAGTAAAAAAAATGCACTGGGTTCAGTTAATTTAAGAACTAGAGAAGTGGAAATATTTGCATATTTGCCTTAAACAAAACGAAGTAATAAAGAAATTTAAAATAATCTATTTTGGCATTGGAAAATGGCCTGAATTGTATTCTTCAATTCTGATATTTCTT
>NC_136515.1:13253559-13271059 GCF_053919585.1 Euprymna scolopes
ACTATTCCTTGTTTGAGGTGAAATTGTAATAAAAAAATAATATAATTTTACTGTAACGGTGGCCTTAGCATGTAATGCCACCCTAATTCTCTGTGTATATCAGAGGCTCCCGTTTAAAATATCAAATAACTATGTTTTGCATTAAAATGTAACAATGATCATTTACAACTAATTACTGTACAATGAATTAAATAATTAATAATTTTACTAGTTAATATTACATCAGGGTTCACTGGATTAAAATTTCGTTTTAGGAGTTCGCCGTATAAAACGAGTTTTAGATATTTAAAACTATGAAACTAATATAACTCATTTGGATCAGAATTAGAACCAGGATACTAGATCTACGGTTTATTATCATTGTCTTTTTAAATTAAACTTTGTACAGGAACGTAAATTAGTTCTGTTCAGAGAATTACTATTGCATATCCGGGGACTAGTGCTTTTCTACTATTTTATAAAGACCGCCTTATCAATACTGCCAATTCCGATAGAAGAGATTGCAATGTAGTATTTTCCGAAATCGATTGCCGTATTGAACACCTCCTTGATGATCGATTCGTATAAATCGATAATGTCAGAATTGGATTAATGCCGAGATCAAGTCGCCATCGATGATGTCAATACATTAAATGGCGGACTTTGGTGCAGCTGCTTTTGTTCCGATATGCTGTATTTTACGCTTGTTCAAATACGTTTGTTAATTCTATCAATTACATATGCACTAGAGTGGATCGGACGTAATGGATATTCACATCAAAAGTTAATTCGTTATACTTTCAAAAAGGCTTCCTTTCCATCATTTGCCTCTGCTGTTACATTATTCTTGGGGGGAAAAAAAGCCTTGTTAACTCAAACAGTTCTGAAGCCAATTTTCCGTCGTATGGAAAGAAACGTTTGAAACCTTGTCTTGTCCAATATAAAATGAATGGTTCATTTCCTTAAGAATTCATTTTAGTTTGATATTTTCCTGGTCATGGTTTTAATTCATATAAAAATTCGAGTGTCGTTACAACAATAAGGCCTCTTGGTTAGAAACGGAAATACTAAACAATTGCTTATTTGACATTTTATTATGCACACACAAACACAGACTCCCCGCGTACACACACACACACACACATACACACACACATATATATATATATACATATATATATATATATATATATATATATATATATATATATATATAAAAGTGAAAATGTGTGGGTGTCTGTGTACAAACAGACACACACACCCGCGTATATATATGTATATACATACATATATATGCATATATATGCATATATATATATATATATGCATATATATATATGTGTGTGTGTTTGTGTGTGTGTGTGTGTGTGTGTGTGTGTGTGAAAATGTCTCTCTGTGTGTCTGTGTACATTTTCCTACAAAATAACTCGGTCGACAATTTGATCGACAACGGGGTAAGAGTTTAACAAAGTTGAGCTTTGCGGTGTCTAGCAAACTACTCAGCCATTTTTGTGTCAAACTATTTTAAGTTTATGCATAACAGGTATTCAGATGAGCGGCAAGCATTTCAATCTGTTTTCGGTGGAAAATATATCTGGCAAAAAGTAACAGTTGAAAGAGTTGACCTTTGCATCTCCTACAAATTCCTCCGCCATTTTTGGGAATAAAAACTTGAAATTCTAGATGTATGTAACTTGGACTGGTGTAAAACTTATTTCATTTTTATTGTATCCCAAATCCGTTAATGTTAAGGGGTCAAAATTTGGGTCAAAGTTAGAAAATACCTTTGCGGTCTCTACGAAATTACTAAAAAAAAAATTTGTCTAAACATTTTAAATCTTACATAAAGTGTATTCGCAGGTAGGCTAAGTTATAAACAGTACATAGAATCTGAACAAAGTCGGGCTTAACTGCAAATATATACATCTATATAATGAAAATGTCTGCGTGTGTGTTTTTGTGTAAATTTCCTACAAAATAACTCTTTTAATTTTCGGTCTAGAGACTGGAGATTTGACATAAGGAATATTAAGATTTTGAAGATGTTATCATCGGTTTTCGGCCAGATCTTTAGCAGTTTATTCTTTTTTTTACATGGGGGTCACAACTTATCAAGGTCCGAAGGCCTCTCAGGGTAAAGGGTTATTGCGTGTACAGTAAGCAATGAGATAGCATTGTAGTAATCATTAGTATTGGGGGTTTTAATAGAGTGTCTTACTTTAGGGGACGGTTTGTCAGGAGTTTGTTTATGTCAAACTTGAAGACGTACAGGTTGTAGTCAGGTGGGAAACAGGAAAGCGACAGAGAGTTCCACTGGCGTGCATTTCTAAGAAAGAAGCTTTGTTCATGGAATCTACGTTTGGTATTAGGCATAAAGGGTGGGGGAAATTATTGACAGTAGTTTCGGCCAGACGGGTGTTTCCCGTGAAAGATTAGCGAGCGGAGACGAGGAATTGGAGCTCAGACGAGCACCTGCCATGGAAATAACGATAAAAAAAGACAGGATCGCAACGTCTCTTCTGTGGGAGAGAGGTTGCAGGGGAGAGAAAAGGGCATCCCCCACTAAACCACGAAGTTTATTTTGTACTTTGTCAAGGTAGGATAGGCTGTTTTTAGCAGCTCCTACCCAGATATGGCAGCAGTACTCTATCCTAAACGTACTTGGCTTTCATACAGATAAAGAATTGCATCAGTAGTGAGATATCTTCTGGAGCGGTAGAAGGATCCCACCATTTTCCCAGCGTCCCTGGCAAGAGATTTGATGTACGTGTTCAATTTTAGATCAGGAGCAAAGGCCAAACCCAGAAGCTTGTCAAAACATGGAGCCTCCCCAAGACAAGAGCTATCCATTTCAATTGATGCCAGATGGGGATCAAAGCCTTGATGATGTAACGATAGAAGCTTGGTTTTGGATGCATTTAAAGTGATCAGCCACCTCTTCCCCCATTGTACCACGTGATCAAGGTCAGAGTAGAGATAATTAGAGATAACTATGTCATTTACGGTCTTTGATGTGTTGCCATAGATGGTCGTGTCATCAGCATAGATGTCAACGAATGATTGAAGTATGTCTTTTGGGAGATCATTAATGTAGATCAGGAAGAGAGTTGGACCCAGGATGGACCGATAGGGTACTCCAGCATTAATACTGTGGGCCTCTGATTTCTGTCTATCAACCACTACTATCAGAGAGAAATGATTTAATGATTTAGAAAACATTTCCAGTAATACCGTAGCTGGAAATCATGTGAAGTAGGCCCTTTTGCCATACATTATGGCATACCTTATCGAAGGCCTTCGATATGTCAAGAGCAATTGCCCTGAAAAGGAAAACTTTGTAAAGAGGTTCACTAATCCTATATAATATAACCGTTAGCCCATCTGCTGTAGATCTTGCAGAGCGGAAACCATATTGCATGTCACTAAGAAGGTTGTTTCTGTTGAGGTGGTTGACTACTTATTTATTTAATATGGATTCCAACAACTTACTCATAGTACACAGGAGACTGTTTGGTCTGTACTGAGAGGGAGATGACTTTCACCTGAACTCTTTAATACAGGGAATACTGATGAGGTTTTCCAGGGTGTTGGAAATCACTTATTCTTAAGGCAAATTTTAACTATTCGACATTTGAATAAATCTTCCAAAACCCTCTACCAATTTTGGGTCTAAACACATCGACACATTTATATAGGTTTCTTCGACATTGATGAACATTTTTATTTCCATTTGAGACCCCCCCTCACAGAAATGTTAAGGGGGAAAAATTGGGGTCGAATTAAAAAAAAAATTGACCTCTACAAATTACTCTGCCACTTTCTGGTCCAAACCTATGAAATTTTACATAAAGGGTATTCAGAGATAGGGCAAGCTTATTAATAGGGGTGGATCCAAAATTTGAGTTGCTAAGGGGTTAATGCTAAAAGAATTTGACCTTTGCGTTATCTAGCAAACTATTCAGCAACTTCTTTCTCTAAACATTTTAAATTTGTACCTAACGGGTATTCAGACATGCCGCAAGCATTTTAATCAGTTTTGGGTGGGGTGAACATTCTGCTGCTAAAGTTTAAAGAGTTGGCCTATGTAGATTCTTACAAAGGTGGGCTGAATTTCTAAACAGAATGTATGTGTGTGTATGCGCGTCTTACAAAATAACTGTAAATATTCTGTCTAGAGAATCGAGAGTTCGCATAAGGAGTACTGTGGTTTGGAAAAATCTTTTTCCCCCGGTTTTAGGACAGAATTTGGCTGTCAAGGCGTCAAACTCCTACGCTAAATTTGGGTCTAAAAACTTTAACTTTTAATAAAAGTTACTCGGATATGGATATAATTTTCAATTTGATGTAAGCCCGAAAAAATAAATTTAAAAAGGTCAAAATTGGGGTTAAAGTTAAATGAAATTTACTTCTGCAATCTCTACACAATGACTGAGTCAATTTCTGGTCTAAACATTTGAAATTTTACAAAAAGCGAATTCAGAGATATTGCAAGCTTTTTTAATCAAGTTGGATCGAAAATTTGCGCTGCCAAGGATATAACGTAAATAAAACTTAAGCTTTGCGGTGTCTAACAAACTACTCAGCCAATTTTTGTCTAACTATTTTAAATTCATACAAAACGGGTGTTCAACACAGATCATTCTAATCAATTTGGGTGAAAACTTCGGTAACGAAAAGTAAAAGTTGAAAGAGTAACCTTTGCAGACCCTACCAAATTCCTCCGCCAATTTTGCGAATGTACACTTAAAATCGTAGATGTCGGTTACACGTAAAGCGGTAAAACCTTTTTTTATTGTATCCCAAAACCATAAACGTAAAAGGGTCAAAATATGGGCAAAATAAAAAAAAATGACCTTTGCGAACTTACTCAGACAAATTTTTGTCTAAACATTTGAAATCTTACTGAAACTGTAATAAAGAGTTCTTAGAGCCCGAGCAAATCCAGGCTGAATTGCTAGTATATATATATATATAATTTTGTGATTTGAAAAAGTTAAATTTCAAATATATAAATTTTATTGTATGCAAAACAAAAAATACAGCATAGTAAAATATATATGAGTTTTACAAAACATAGTAAAATATATTTTCTTTACGAATGAGTTTTCGATGTTTGTACATGTTTTACTTGTGGCATTAATGGTGGTGGTCGTAGTATTATACAGATATACTCCTTATCGTCATCACTTTTATCATTATTATTATTATTATTATTATTATTATTATTATTATTGATTTAGTGGTATCATTGGTAGTAGTTGTGCTATTATACAAATGTAAGGCTTATTGTAATGGTTATTATTAGTGTTATTATGGTTATGTTATTATTATTTAATGTATTGTCATTAATATTATTATCATCATTTTCATTAATATTTTTACCATCATATTTTACACGAATATGATATTATATTATTATAAAAATAATAATTATTATTCACGTTATTATAGATCCTAATTTTTATGTTATGATGATTAGTAGTAATATGGATATTATTATAATTATCATTATTTTTATTATTGTTATTTTATTGTTTACTTATATTTTTTATTATTTTTGTTATTATTGTTATTATTTTACTATTGTTTTTATTACTATTTTACGATTACCATTATTGTTACACCTACTAATATTATTGGTATCATGCTTATTATTATTATTATTATTTTTATTATTATTATTATTATTATTATTATTATTATTATTGTTGTTGTTGATGGTGTTTTAAAATAATCATTATTATTAGTGTAATTATAAATGTTTTTCATTGTTATGATTAATAGTAGTAATAATGGCATTATTATAATTATTGTTTATTATTATTATTTACTTATTTACCGATATTTTATTTTTATGTTTATTATTATTTTTTTATTATTATTTTACTATTATCATTATTGTTAGGGCTACTAATATGTTTGGTATCATGCTTATTTTTATTATTGTTATAATAATAATAATAATAATAATAATAATAATAATAATAATAATAATAATAATAATATCTTTTTTAGGTTGACACACCTTGTTAATATATGCACTATTTCCACAGATAAACCAAAGTCTACGATTACACTTAAATATATACATTGGATTTTACTTTCACTTTCTGTATATGTGAAGAGCAAGAAAACATACGTAGATCTTTTATTTTTCGTTTTTCCCCCTTTTTTTTAAACAATCCATGTTTTTTAAACATTACTAGGTTTTTTGTTCGTTTGTTTCTTTTTCGTTTTATTTTCTTTTACTTTCTCTCCCGCATGTTTAACGTTTATTTCTTAGCTTGGACGTTGACCTATTTTTGAATCGTGTCAAATCCTGTCTATATATTTCATAATCAAAATAAATAAGTTAGATCTTCCCTTTAATTTAATTTCTTTTTCTTTCTTTATTATTTTTCTTTCTGTTTTCTGTCTTTTTTTTCTTTCCCCCCCTCACTTTCTTATTTTTCGAGGAAAGAATTTAAATCTAGCGATTTTAATGACATTATAATATTTTCACTTGTGCTGACATATAAATATAATTTTGATAACAAAAACTGCATCTGATTTTTAGAGAAAAATTTCGTCTAGTATCATAAACATTTCTTTTATTAAATTATTCCCATTCTATTTACTTAGTTCCAATTTCATTTAATTTTTATTTAATTTAATTTAATTTTCCTGCCTACAGATATATTTTCGTGTTTCTTTACAAATTGATTAAAAAACTTGAACTCAATTTTGAAACTGATATATGAAAATAACTTTTTACCGGATGGATATAATAAAAAGTTTTGCCGGATATCCAATCAAACTAGAGAAACACTGTGGAATAACGTATACACTTGATTGCTACCATTTATTACAATACGCGTTGGGTGTTTTTATCTGCTGAGTACCAATAACTTCCAGAATTTAGCATATTCTTTCAATTTGTAGGTCAATATCCGTGTTAATTTATTTATTTTTCCTGCATCAATACCCAATTTCCAATGTTCTATGGAGCTAAAATGATTTAAATACTTTTAAAATATTTAATATAATTTTCTATGTTTATAACCTTTAGGAAAGCAGGTGGAAACCTTTTATAGTATTTGCTAAAATTTTCCTCCGAGGAGAAATATAAGCATCGAAATCTCATGGGTTAAGGAAATATATTTTACCACACTGTAATCTTTGTCTTGCATGCAATAAACTTTCTATATTTGAAATTTATCTTTTTCAAATCACAACTTTTAAATGCCTAAATTATGAATTATTTTCTCTATCTTAACAATTTTTTTAAGCTGGGATGGTTATATGAAATACTATATCTATTTTAAGGGACCAATTATCACTGGATTTGCACAAAAGTTGATTCATTGTCTGTCATTATTCTGAACAATTATATATATATATATATATATATATATATACATATTTATATATATATATATTTGAATATATATATATATATATATATGTATACATATACATATAACTACTTCATTTACTCACATAAACTTAATATACGAAAGTATAAATTTATGCGTAAACTTTAAGTATTCAAAAGTGCTTAATACGTAGGTAGAGCTAGTTAGTAGTGGATGAAACGCAGAATATTCAGTGTAGCTTAATCGCCATATATATTTTATAAATTGCATATATATATATATATATATATATATATATATATATATATATATATATATATACAGGGTGTCGATAAAGTCTGTCTACATTATTGTCGAAGCATCCTATAAATTATGTAATAAACACACACACACGTGTGTATGTATATATATATATATATATATATATATATATATTTATATATATATGTGTGTGTGTGTGTTTGTGTGTGTGTGTTATTAATTAAACAGTAATCTACGGACATGCATGTTTCGAGATTACTATATCTCATTTTTTTTAACATCTTATATAGTTGATCTCTGTTTTTTTTTAATTCTAGACATTTGAGAAGTCTGCTAATTCAAGTGATACTCTATCTCTGCTTAACAAAATTAGCCCGTTTTTTTTTTCGTTGTTATATAGTTTAATTTACTTTAAATTCATTAGGCAAGTATAATTTTTTAACGTCCGATTATGCAGATGTTATTAATACCATTGGGTGAATAAATTCTGGTATTTTATTTCTGGAATTTAAAACCGCATTATTTACATTTATTTTTACTTTTTTTTACTTTGTGCTTCTTTAGACCATATATATATATATATATATACATATATATATATATATATATATATATATATATTCATCCACATAGCTCATCAGTGCGGCTAGACAGGCGCATTCCTAAAGACAGGATTAAAACCCGACCGCCTGTACGACAGTCAATTATCCTAACCTAATACTAATTGGCGGTTGCTGTGTGAGTCGTGAATTAACGGTGTTTTGACATCGTCTGAAATACCCAAGTGCGATTTGTTTACACAAAGAGCATCGCTTTATTCGCTAATGGTAATTCGTGTATAACTTCTCAATATGATCAAATCAAGATGATGTACATGAATGGAAATATTATTTCGACAAAATAGAGAATATATATATATATATATATATATATATATATATATATATATATATATATATATATAGCGAGAGAGAGAGAGCGAGAGAGAGTGAAAAGGAGCAAATGAGTTACGTGTTCATCAACGTTTCGTCTTTATTTCGCGACGAACTCTTTATGAATGAGCTAAAGCAAAACACCGGTACAAATATTTAAAAAAAAATTTCATGTGCAAAGTGTGACGCTGTTATATTTCCAATCATATAAACCACACCACAAACTATAAGAGAAATATAAAACACTACAGAACATCTCCAAAACAAACCAGTTTCCAATGCAGGACTATAAACTATTCATTGCCAAAATTGGTATCGTACATACGTAAGTTAGAAAAAAAGGCCCCGGTGAACTTTAATAGGATATAAGAAATATCAATTCTCTGAGTGCATAGTGCTTTCATTCATTGCAGCATAATCGCGTCTTTGACTTTAAACAAGCAGAAATAATTGAATTTATTTCAAATACACCGCGCCGAAGATTTCTTGAATCAGACAGTTTCGATAATTCGCGTTAAATTAAACAACGTGCATAAAAAGCACTTGTGTGTGTGTTTGTGTGTGTGTGTGTGTGTGTGTGTGTGTGTGTCTGTGTTAGTCTGTTATCTTCGAAAACTGCAAGGCTAATTGTTTAAAAATGTCACATTGAGGTAGTTGTTGTGTCTAGGACAGTTCTTACGTAGGTTCATTTTCATCTGACACGTATCGAAAATCGACAACCGAAAAAATAGGGTAAAAGAAAGAAAGAAAGCAAGTTATGATCAAAGTTAACAGTTTAATACAGCGTAACATTGCAAGTGCATTTGAATAATGTTCTAAACACACAAGCAAAAAGGTCCTGCCTATAAAGTCAACGGCTTCGAATTAAATTCTTCTTTTGAGAGTACAATTGACCTATGACACATGGATTTCCTTGGAGTAATTTTTATTAGTATGTAAAAATAATTGAATAAAGCAACAGTTACCTTTTGTGTTATGACCACTTAACATTTAGTGTGTTGGACTCAACTCAAGTTATTAAGTTAGATCCATATTCAAGGAACTTCTATGTAAAAGTTCAAGTGTTTGGACCCAAAATTGGCGAACGAGTTCGGTAGAAGTCACTAGGTCAAATCATTTAACTTTGACCCCTTAACAGCCAGCTTTCTGGCTTAAAGAGTTACTTTCATTTCAGTACACTTTGTATCAAAGTTCGAGTCTGTAGACTTAAAATTGACAGAGTTATTGTGTAGGGAATTGTACACAGACATACAGACAGGAAGACACTTTCACTTTTATAGATATATAGATAGTTATATACAGGGAAACAGAGAATATCGAGAGAAGGGAAAATGGGAAATTGCTACCTTTATCAAGTATTTTTTGTCTACTTTACTTCGTAAGCATTTTTGGCAAGGTCGAATTGGAATAAGTGTCGGTCATGAGTATAAAACAGATTACAAGCGTCGAGTTGTTGAACACGGATTATAGAAGATTAGTCGGCGAACAATTGATTATTCTTCGCTGCCAAACCCAATTTACTTAGCAATTCCACCAGTCGTGACACAACCTTTGTGTGAGCTTGATTTAATTTTCCCGCCACATTTCAACTTGACTCGACGTATATTTACTAAAGCGACTTAATGATCCGATTTAGATGGCGAATATACAAAGTCGCTTCAAGTTCCATTTGAATTCTCCATTTGATATCGCGGGGGAATTTTTTTTTCTGATTAAGTTCTGTCTACTTGCTTGAATAATTTATAACAAACTTGACACAAAGGAAAGAGTATATATTAATATAGTGTTAAAACTCGAACACTCGATATGGAAAACGTTTTGCCAGCCGAAAAAATACTTATATAAAAAAAGAAACGTAACAATAATTAATACATTGGTAAGATAACTCTTTTTAAAGTACAATGGCAATTAAAAATGTAAGACGATTAGTAAGCTATATTTTTTGAATATGTTATTCCTTTCCTACAAAAAGAAGATGGCGAATCCTTAGAAAATATCATGACACGACAAAATACATACTTTTATAAGAACACACTACAATTATATAAAATGAGTTTTCTGTGTTGATGCGTTTGTATGTGAGTGGCTCCGTTCCCTATAGATTCGAAAACGGTTGGGTGGATTTTTATGATATTTCACACTAAGTTCATTTATGTGCCTGTCAGAATTCTTAGTTAGGTTTTGTATCGGAATGTCTTTCATGAATGTCAATAATCGATGATCCAAATAATCTGATGACAGAATTAACAGGTGCTTTTCAGGAGAGTTATGATTTTTACTCCTCTAATGTTACAAGTGCATTTCAGAATTATTTTTGTACCAGGCAAGCAGTAAGGAAAGACATATAAAATACAACTGTAGGTACTTTGATATAGAAGGTGCGCATTCGAAATGACTATCTCTGTTTCTAGCAACATTTTTAGCTTGATATTTTTTTACGTTTGCATTTAAATATTAATTCAAGCTATATCTTATAACAATGTTTTTATAAAATCAGCAGTTGAGTATGGACTATAGTGTATTATAAACTCAGTTATTTCGTCGAGGGGGGCATGTGAAATGTTTCCTTGTGCCACAGAAGCAGTCTATCAATCGATTTGATATAGAAATGAGCGATTTCACCGATTTCGATGACAATTAAAAAATATGGGCGTCTGAAAACTTCGTTAATCATCATTGACTCCCGGATAACATCGGGGTTTTCTCTTGGTATAAAATGTTACGCTTTCCAAAAAAGAAAGTAACTTTGAAATGATATGCATCGCCATGCAAAAAACCATCAGTAATTTCTCTCAGAGACTAAGTGTCTAAAACAAAACGAAAATTCCACGAGCAAAGTTGCTTTTCTATAACTATCCTTTCTAGAACACAATACCGCGGGGCTTCTTCTCAGATTACTATATGATGATGTTTTTCACATCTTATATAAATATATTCTTGATAGTTGTTCCTCTAAAATAATAGCACCATACCTAATTTTCACTATCAAGGATCAGCATGGTGCTGTCTTACAATCTTCGAAACACTTATTAAGATTTTATTCAAAGGCCTTGATAAGCACCGACCCCTAACACATAGGAGTGGTGTCATTATTAAGGAGCATGAAAACAGACAATAGAACGTAAAAGCTGGTAGGCTTGTGTTCGGCTGAATGAAGATTCTATTCTCGTCGCCAATGAAAGAGGTTACGTTGATGTAGTGTTTCTAATGATAGCATGATCTTTTAGGTATACAATTTTCTGAGGCAATCTTACATTATAAAGGTTGTAAAGCCGGTGCAAATGTGGTTATAAAATAAAAATAAAAATGACATGATGTTTCGAAACTTATCTGAGATTTAAACTGTAGAACATTGTCTAAGATAATATATATTAAGCTGTGTAAAAAGTAAAAGATCGTACTATACTTCGTGCTACTGATATTCTTGCTTGTAGGTTTAAAGCAAGGTTAGGTATGGTTTTCAGAAGCAAGCACCCTTACATTAGAAATAACGAAACAGTGAAAGCCCTCATTTTTGATAATATATTCCCGTGTATAATATGTTATTTCGTCCTTTCATTTTTTTTTCAAAGCGACACACAGACACACATACAAAGTATATTAGCAGACAACCCGGCGTTCCGCAGTCGTAGAATACGTTGAAATAATGTATTTTAAATCATATAGAAACTGAGACACGTGCAAGCGATCATTATTTCTTTCTTTTTCTAAACAGTTCAATTCTTGTAATTAAAAAATAAAAAAATAATTTAAAACAAAATCTAAAGACAGTGACTAAAATACTTAAAACCATTAGGTCAGCACGACGCGATGATTGTAAGTGTTTTCAAATCTACTTATTATTGACGTCAGGAATATATCATGTTAACTATTAACGAATGCGCATGCCTAAAAGAGTTGAGAAACATAAAAATCAGATGACCCAAATTTTCAATATTGACCAGTTTTTTTGTTTTTTTTTACATGGAGTTGACCACTTATCAAGGTCCAATGGCCATTGGGGGATAAGGGTTATTCTGCGTACAGCAATCAAGGGGATAGTGAAGCAATAGTATTGGAGAATTGATAAGGTGTCATTACTTAAGGGGGCAGTTCATCAGGAACTTGTTTGTGTTGGACTTGAAGACATACAGGTTGAAGTCGAGGGGGAAACAGGCAAGCGGAACAGAGTTCCACATGCGTGCAGTTCTAAGAAAAAAGCTTTGTTCATGGAATCTACGTTTTGATTTCGGCACAGATAACTGGGGAAAATTATTCGGCACAGATAAGTGGGGAAAATTATTGACGGTGTTTTCAGCTAGTCGGGTATTTTTTGAAAAAGATTGCCAAGGGGGGACCAGAGAATGGAGCTCAGACGAGCACTTGCCATGGAAATAACGATAGAACAAAGACAGGCTCGCTACGACTCTTCTGTGTTAAAGAGGTTGCAGGGTAGAGAAAAGAGCATCCCCAAATGTATCAATGTTGTTATTTTTTACATGTTAACAGATATTTTTCCAAATAAAAACCGGGTGAAAAATGTTCCCCATATATGGATTCATTTTATACGCGATATTTAATTTGTAGGTTCAAGATTTTTTAGTAACTATTTTCTAGAGTATAGATATATGCGTGTACTTGAAGGTGATTTATGTCTTGTGTTTTGGTAGTGTACAGCATTTAAAATGGGGAAAATAACGAACATCATTGCCTTTCGTTTTAAACATCTCTAAAAATAGGATATCATTATTGGCATCAATTGGCAAATCGTCATAGTTTACTTGATTCTATCTCTTTTCCACGGAACGGAAAGACGTCTCTAGTATCGATAAGGCCACCTTAGGTCGTGACATTGAAGCATTTGTTTTTCATTGGCTTCAATGCATCCAACTTCTGATGATATTATCAGATCAGTTCATATCTTAACAGAAATTGGTCAGCCTCAAACTTGACTTATTTTTATATTTTGAGATAATCCATTCCCGCCTGTTTTTCTCCGCCATAAAGTAGTTTTAACATTGAGATAAACGCCTGTCAATCTGTTATTTTTTTATTAATTTATTTAGTTTCATTTTTTATTTTTACATTTTCTCATTGTTTTACTGCAATATTAATTAGCAGGACCAGTTAACCGACGATGCCTGGTAGTAGTACCCCTCCGCTTCAAAAAAATTGAATTACGGTTGTTGCTGTTGTTGTTGTTATTGTTGTTGTTGTTATTGTTGCTGTAGTCAACAAACTAGTAACCTCCTCTTGTTAAGAACTGCACACGCAATTGACAACCCCAACCTATCTATGTTAAGAACAGTTTTCGCAACAGACACCCCATATTGGGAGTAAGAGTGTAAGTGTGATTTGCAAGAAAGTAGCCCAGAATATAAGGTATATGATAATAAAAAAAAACAATATATTAAGCTTTGTGGCATATTTGGGTAAAAAATTAATAACAAAGCATTCAATAATTATTATAATAGATAAAAGTACGCACAAATAGCTTTACACTTCAATGGAACTTTGCATTCTAACGTATCTGTGTGTGCATATAAAAAAGGAAACATCTAATAATAGTTAATCTCAGTGAGAGATCTCCACTAATAAAATAAATCTATAAAAATGTAAAAAAAAACAGGGGTTAACCTTCGACTCCCCTGTAAAAATAAAAATAAAATTTTAAAAGAAAAAAAAAGAAAAAAATAGTGGGAGAAAAATAGAAAAAAAAATTGCCTTCATTATTAAATTGTTAGGTCAAAGTACATAATAGTTACACAGAACCCCTTATTCCCATGTTAAGAATTGCTTTCTAAATAATGACGTTAATATTTCAGCATGAATAATAAGAGCAAAGGATTCTCATTGGTTCTTTGATTTGGCAAGTGCATCCGTATTGCATACTGTATTTATTAGCATGGGTGGGGATATCTATGTAAATATTTGTAATATGTACGTGATTGGGTGACATTTATGCACATTTACAAACATGACACTGGGGGGCACTTAAACCATAAAAATATAATCACAGTAACATAAGCACATAGAAACACTAGTTTTTGTCTGTTTGAAAATTGTATGTTTGTAAAATCTGACAAAAGAATAAATTAAACAACATAATAACAAAATATAAAGTGAATGGCAAAGTTCAAGCCAAATTGAACATTCAAATTTTTAATTATTGAATAAAAAATAATTATAAGAACAAGAACAGTCGTGATGTCGTCGAACATATTTTTTTAACCAATACAATAAAATTTCACAGGATATCGATATGAGCAGAAAGGAAACGATGCCTGTAATGCGCTGCGTACAACATTGAAGTCAGTGCGTATTTCTCACGGGGTCCGAACGTGTTAAAAATTAAACAAATAGGAAGTAAAAAATGTATGTTTTGTTTTAATTTTTGTTTTTTTGTAGTATCAGTCTTTCGCTACGAAAACAGTCTTACGATTTGGAGGGAAAAAAAAGATGTTATTTTGTAAATAAAAATTTAAAAAAAAAGTTATTTCCTTATCCGTTCGTTTTTGTAATATAATAAATTATCAATTATTTGTAAATGAAAACCAGACAGTAAAGAGGTTTAAATAGAAATACTTCTATGAATTACATCATTTATATAATAAAAGAGGCGCAATATTACAAAATCTTACTTCCTATGTAACTGATTTGTTTTGATTAACTAAATCCTAACTAAAATTAATCAGTTTCTTATTTTTGATAATGGTCAGTGCGTACTTGCACGATTTATTTTCTTTATGTGTGATAAAAGTACCTGCGAAACGTACACACCCTTTTCTCCTTCCTAAATAGTAAAATATACCATTTGTTTACGTGTGACAACAAAATCCGTAAAGGATTTACAACAACCAAAAGGCGACCAGACAAAATGATATAATGGCTCTTGACGGAAGTAAAACGAACCCATTGGGAAATACGGTTTTTATTTTTCTTTAAAAATAAAGGATACCTGAACATTTTAGTTAGCGCGTTCTGATAAAAACATAGAAATGGAAAAATTCTATCTTAGTCAACCGATTTATCCGAGAGGGACCTATGTTTTCAGTGGCATCCGTGCCACCGTGCTTCCGTGCGTCCCTTAGTCCGGACGATTGTCAGATAATTTTCCTGGAATTTTGCCAGCAAATGTACTTCATTTAATAGATATGAACAGTATTTTCTTTTTCTTGCAAAAGTTCCCCTTGTGTCCCCAGGGACTCTAAAAAGGTCGAAAAATGCCCCATAATAGCCAAAAGTGACAATTTTAGCATAACGTTTGATCAGTCAATTAGATTTTGCTGAAACTAAGCCAAACTGTGGACGCCATTGTACTTAATATAAACTCAGTATAGGTGATATTGTCAAAATTCTGGTTCGCATCCCTCTGGGACTTTTAATGCATACAAATGCCTTTTTGGAGCTTTTTTTTTCATATTAAATTGAAATGTATGTCAATATGATATTTTTCATGGTGCTGAATTAAAATATACATACCTGAAGGTGTTAAAGTTGTTCATTTTTATTGAGATTCGGCGTTCCCACAAAAGCTGTCAGAAATGGCCCCAAATTACTACAAATGGTGCTTTTAACCCCATAACTTTTCTCTCATCCATTATATTTTTCTGAAACTTGGCGAAAACGTGAAACGAACGTTAGCCTTTCACATCTTTCAGATTCATCATTCTTCACTTTTGCATCTGACGTCATCTCACATGCAGTACCAGAAATGTACCACGCAACCGCGGCTTGTTTGAAGCATCATTCTTTCGCACACATGATCAGAAGTAAGATTCTGAAGAAAAGAGTATCATTTGTTGTCATGTTCCCATTGATCAGGATTTAGTAATATAAGAGATCATATATAATGTATATAAACGAAATATTTTAAAGTGTATATAGAAATAAGTACATGAGTTACAAAAATGATACATAATATTAATTTTTACGTACGGAAAATAGCGGCAGGTATATTAGTAGCAAACTGTTCGTTTAATAGTGGTATAACCGAATACAGAAATTTTAGAATGGATACTTTTCAGCCAATCAGCTTGCCCGGTTTCTAGACGGGAGATATCATTATTTGTCTATAATGTAGGAGGTAAAAAAGCAATAGTTAAGGATTTTCGTAGTAAGGAAATGGAGGATAAAACACAGGAGAGGAAGATAAGGAAAAATGCACACAGTGTAGAAACGATGGCATAAGAGGACTTGGCGATATGTTGGAGAACATCTAGATATGTTCTCTGCATGTTACTACGATGATGATAGCGGCGCTCCTCGGAATAAATATAATGTTCTATTGTACCGAAATAATGTGTCTGAAGTGCGGTTTTTATTTAAATAATGTAATTGAGTATGGCGTATATGTAAGACAAATGTATGTAGCATCTTTTTTCGTCATTCTACGAAAGTCTCGTTCAGAGGCGAAAATTGATTTTTATTATTATGTACGAGATAAAACGAGACACATATATAAGAAATGTATTAATCGCAGGAAAAAAGGTGTGTGTAATTAATTGTATATATATATATATATATATATATATATATATATATATATATGTATATATATATGCATATATATATGTATATATATGGGTGGGTGTGTACATATATTAAGCCACAATCAGAAGTATTTCGCTATATCACAGCTGATCAGTACGACTAGACTAGCAACTAATTCATATATATATATATATGCATATGTACATATATATATATATATATATATATATTTGCGAAATTAAATTTTACTTTAAAAAAGTGTCTTCGAAAAGTGTGTAACCATTTTTTTCATATATATATATATATATATATATATATATATATATATATATATGGACAAATGATTAATAAAACATGTTACAAGACACCTTGAAAAAGAGTTAAAAACATATTTTATTTTAAAAAAGGAAGCACAAGATAAGTGCATAGTCTTAATCCGCGGAGTATCGAAGAAATACTCTCCTTCTCATCATTTTTACATCTGGTTGAGATTACTTTACT
>NC_136515.1:13273559-13361059 GCF_053919585.1 Euprymna scolopes
TCTAGAACATACACACGCATTACAATGGGATTGCCAGAATGATCAACAAATACACATTGTAAGTGCCTGGAATTATGTGTGCTTGATTTGTATATATTTTATATATTAGAAAATCGTTAGAATTTAACGTTTGAAGCATTTTGGTGTTATCACATACAAAATGTTGCGTCTAATAGTTTTATAGATTTTTCGCCCGGTCTGTACGCAAACAACACGCACTATCATTACTGCTCATACAATTACTGCGGCTAATAATAGTAATACTAGTAATAATAACAATTATATTAATAATAAAATCGAAATGATATATATATATATATATAACACAAACACATGAACATAAGAGAATTAGAATCGAAGAAAGATCATTTAATAAAACTAAAAAAAGAGGAAAAAAAGAAGGAAAAAATAAGAAAATGCCACGAAATGAAATTACGATGTAAGTTAAATAAAATTTCGATGAGAGCTAATAAGAATTAGTAAAAATAGTTAATGTAGAACTGGCACCAGCTTCTTCAAGTCCTCGTATCAATGTAGACACTTTCATACAAGCGGCCACGTATAGAGCTGGTCCATGTATCAGTCGTCCTTTTATATAAGGTAAACAAGTTCGTTTTCTTTATTTTAGAGATTTCATAGCCAGTACTACTTTGAAGCATGGAGTTTACTCATTTACATATTAAAAACTCATTTGTCTTAAAAATAGAATAATAACAGACGGATGGATAGCGATTCGGTATCCTGATGGAAAGGATGATAGTTGAAATTTTGTCTGTGGTTGGTGGACACGAACATTTTGGGATTGTTGACGGTAGCTGCAACTATAGTACGGTTCTTGTCGATTTAATTGCATATTCGAGTCAGGAAATTAAAATATAAAAGACAGACTAAGTCAAACGAGAAAATTATAGATAGTGGTTTACTCTAGACAAGTGTTTTCCGTGAACGTTTAGCAAAGGGAGGATCATAGATTGGAGCTCAGACGAGCACTTGCTATTAAAATTCTGATAGATCAGAGACAGGCCCACACCTCTTCTTCTGTGTGAAAGAGATTGCCGGATAGAGAAAAGGGCATCCCGTACTTTTATATAAAAAAAAAACACGAAATAAAAATGGCAACTGGTATGTTTTTCTATACTATAAATTTACAGTAGAAAAATAAAGATATAATAAGGTAAAAACATGGTCATTTCAAGAGAACAGAAGGCAGTATTACACATTACACGAACGACTGGATTAATATTTCTAACAGAACAAGAACAATTTGGAATAAACAGCACTAATTAAAAATCATTAGAAAATTGCCAACATAAAAAGATATATGAAAAAATCATTGACAATGCAAACCAACACGAAAAAGATGTGAAACCGACTTAGACAAGATAACATATCACAGGATTAAATAAAAAGAGAATGGTAAGAAATAGTTCTACAACGGCCATTCCAGTCAAACTCTGAGGATCGATATATGACAACTCGTATTTCCTGCGTCCCACTTAAAACACTTTGCCTTGTCTGATACAAGGCTTAACTTGGCCTTTTGGCCAAGTTCAAAGTATAGTATCTGTTCTTCGGATGCGGCACTTCCATTTCTCGTTCTCTTTCTGTGGAGGAGAAATCCTTCACGACTGAGACACTTTTTTTATTTTTGTACGTTTTCTCCATGTTAAAAAACGGCCCTGGTGTCTAACTCTGTCCCGTGGGGAGGCATTGTAAATAGTTACAAGGCTTAATATATAATCTTTAGTTAGAGAGACAAAATTTCAGACTTTCGAAATTTAAAACAATTAAAGAATATCTAACATAAAGGAGATTGGTTTTCCTCAAATAAAAACCGATCTCATTTCTTACGCTGCCCTATTGGAGAGACAATCACACATAAAACAAGAATTGCTTGCAAAGCTACAGGATATGGAGTTTGGAAAGGAAGCAAGGAATGATAATATCACCCGAAACTCTATTAGAAAATACATGTAAAACTGAGATCATCAAGAAGCTGATAATCACTTCAATCCCTCCGAAAGCCAAATTAACATTATCGGCAAACAGCCAATGGTAACCAGTTTTACGATAAATCACAATAATGTACAGTAATAGTAATCTGTTGTGACAAGCTGTTACTCCAATTCCATCTTTTTATTATTACGTATTATCCTCGGTCTCTCCCACTAAAATGTCCAGTGGTATTATATTACAATTTTACACTGACGTAAAAAGACGCAAATGTCTTTTGTCTGCCAAGTGAGTACATGTAATATGTCACAAGTTTTTCACGCTGAAGTTTAAATCAAATGCATACTATTTATAAACGTCATTAATGCATTATCTGAGAGCTTTTAAATATATCCAGACAAAACCGGAAGTGGAATTTACGACAATACTAAAAAGAGTTTAATTTTTAATTAATGGCTGCTTCCATCGGTTTTACTGGTAATAAGGCCTTTGTCTTCTGACTAGACAAGTCTTTTAAAAGACATGATTACACAGACGAACTCTCCAACGTTTCCATACGGATATTGCATAATTTCCGGTGAAAAAACATCAGTGTTTTAATATATACTATTACTGTCCAATCCGATTATGTTCTTCGAGCTTCTAATTCTGTTTTATAAAAAAGATATTAAAAACGGATTCTCTCAAGAGGTAAAATTAAATCTGAAATGAAAATTCTACTTTAAATATTGCCGCAAATAAGCGATAATCCGAACTACCATCTTGTATACATACATTCTTAAAAGAAAAATGATATTCAAAATGTAAGCTTTACAAACTACCTTCGTAACGATCTAATTTAGGACTCGCACTTCCTTACTTTGATAATTACAAGAAACCTTATTTTCCGCTGAAATTCATAACTAATTATACAATACTTGAAAGTGTTTCCTTCAAACTCCTCGATTTACCATTAACATATAACGAAACTTTGAACAGGTAAACTGAGAACATTGTCAAGGCTGCCGCAAAGAGTGCGTTTTATTTTACCGTGCTAAAAATTACTTACGCTTGAGAGTATTTTGTTTCTCTATAAGGCAATCATTCGCCCATATGGGAAGTATCGTTGCCATATTTGGGCTGATCCATCTGCTATTAGTCTCTTATTCTTGGGCAGTGTTTTAAAAAAGTAGCCAACCTAATAGTCCCGCGATGTGAAACGTTGTATCAATCTGCCTGTTTTACAAGAATTGCGATGGAAGGTGCTAATGCGAACTTAGAATTCTTATACCCCCTCGACGTACGTAAACATGACAAACCCGAAACGCAGCTGAATCCCCTTTCTACAGACTAGAGATATTTAGATGTGGAACAACATTCTACTCTAATTCCTTCTTTCCTACAAACTGCTTGACTTTATAATTCCTTTTCGGGCACTTCCCTAAGTGTACTGACATCAAGTAGTTCAAGTGTAATAAAAGGCATCTTGCTGCACAACTCCCTTCATAGCATACCTGTAAATTATGTCCCAGCTCGTAATATCTAATATCAAAGTGGTACTCTACCACGTTGGAGCTAAAACGTAAAAAAAAAAGAAATAAAATAAAATGTATGTTTCCTTAATAAAGTAACTACGCACAGGGGCAAACCCATCACATTTTCTTCTCGCTCTGTACATATCTACAGTCTGAATAAACAAAATAAATATTTTAAAGTAGCTTAGTACGGGATGGCCTTTTTTTCTATCCTGCAATCTCTTTCACACAGAATAGGCGTCGTGAACATGTCTCTGCTCTATCATTATTTTGATAGCAAGTGCTCGTCTGAGCTACAATCTATTGTCTTTCCTTTGCCAAACGTTCACGAAAAACACTTATCTCGTTGAAACAACTATCTATAATTTCCCCACTTTTATAGGTGCATATATCTAAACGTAGATTTCACGAGCAGAGCTTCTTTCTTAGAGCGATCCGCTTATTGAAGTATTGCGTTTCCCTGCTTTCCAGCTGGTATGGTGTTCTTCAAGTTAAATGTAAACAAATTCCTGATGAGACGTTCTCGGAAATTATTCTATTAACCAAATTTTCACTACTAAAGATTACTAGAATATTTTCCCATTGACTAACGTACACTCATTAACCCAATGCACGGGCCGCCTCCCGACCTTGATAAGTGGTGACTCATTTGTAAAAAAGTGTAATATAAAAGAAATGTGTGCAACATGTGTGTAAACAAAATAAAAAAAAATAGATAGATAGACAGATAGATATGAGTGTCGTACCCGTATATGCCATCCAATAAAAAAAATTGAACATTTACCAAAACGGGAGTTTTGCTAATAAAACGAGTGATGATTTTGTGCTCTACTACATAGTCCCCAAATTTTCTCAATGCAGTTTTGCCAGCCTATTTTTATGCATCTGCACTCAATATGCGAGGCGCGCCTTGTCACTCTCTCTTCTCTCTCCACTCGAAAATCAACGGACCTATCTAATAACTGTATCATTGTCAACTTTATCAACTCCGTAACCGTTAGACAAGCGTTGGTATCTAGATCGATTCAATTTTTTTCTCGGTGAAGGTCAGAAATGTATAAGTTAAGTCAGAAAAACTATGCAATTTACAAATTCTTGGGGCGGAATAAAATATATACGGAATTACTATCCGAAGGCCTCTTCTAGATAGAAAGATAAACAGAAACATATACAGAAGTGTTAAATGAAATATATGACAGTTTTTATTATTACGAAAAACAACTAAAGACACGACAAATATATGGCATGGTACGACTATTGCTGCGACTGAGTTTCCATATTTACGCACGTAATTCGGCAACGGATTTCTTTGTTTTTTCCAGAATGTGACAGCTGATTTATTTTAGATTTCATGATAGGCTGCTTTTGGTGCTATAAATATTTGTAAAAACAAATAAGTCTAACTGTTGAGACGAAGGTAATTAAATAATTTGTGAATATTCTGCTGAAGAACACACCTATAAACAACTAAAAAATATTTAGTATTTTAAATATTCTTATTATTTTTACTTAAAGAACATTTTTACAAAGTTTAACTCATATTTTCCTTACTTTCACCCTAATTTAAAAATCACTCTGTTTATTTTTTTTACAAATAAGCTTAACAAAACAACAACCAAAAAACAACCACGAAAAAACACGGACAAAACAGGCGGAATATTTGTTGTAATTTGGCAGGCGTAACTTTCACACAAATAGAAAAAAGTTCAAAAGCAGCTGTAGGTAAAATGTCGACACCTAATGTGTCGTATATAAATAGTGCAACACTGCATAGCAGATAATGTAACTCCTCTGTTCTGTTTTGAACGCGTGAGCAATGCCTTATAAAAATAGACGGGTAAATATGTGCGACTATTTTTATCAATTTAAAAGCAGGATGACGGACCAAGTTTATTATAGAGATGCAAGGACGCGTAAATTCGTCTTTGACATTGTTGATATTTCTGAATATTGCCATTTTCGATTTGCACCGCGGCCTCATCACATTAAAATTCACACACATAATCCATTTCATTACATATGATGACCTTGTCATTTCGACTGGAATTACATATTGGCACTCGAGGATTAACAAGTCTTCAGTTTATTCTATATTCTTGAGAATTGTATAGAGAATCCAGCGACGCTAACTGGATTTAGTCTCGACTTATGAATTTCAATGGAACTAAGAAGCTTTATCGAAAATTGATTTTCGCCCCAGTGTTGTAGGACTGGGAGACGACAAAGCATCGAAGATTCCTTTCTCCGAAGAAAATATTCCTTGGGAATTGGCATTGGATACGGCTGTGCAAAAATAATATTGAAGCGGAATAAGATTCTGAACTAAAGTTAAGCCGAAAACAGAACAATGCAATTAGAAGTCAAAACAATCGTGATTGAAGTCGCGATTTATGCCAAAATACGAATGTCATCCAAACATTCGAAAATTATATTTAGCAGTCAAAAGGCACGTCCTCGTAGTTTTCTAGAGCTATTCTTATTTTGAGGTGGAGATCCGTATTTATTAGACCAGTTGGCCTTTTGATAGAAGTCAGAATGTCATTGTTGCTGGTAACAGCAAATGGTGAATCCACAAGGTTGAGGGTATTTAACGGTATAGACAAATGTCAAAGGCCAGCAGTCGCATGTGAAATCAACAGACATCTGGAACAAAACACCAATGCCTACATAATATCCTTGAACACTATGCCCCAGTTTATATCCTCTTACACATTGTGCCTGTTTAATGTGTAAAAGCAACACACACACACGCACCCCCCCACACACACACACGAACACCCACGTGTGTATGTTTGGGTGTGTACATGTATTTTGTCAGTCATTTGTTTTCTAGGCACATTTGATTAAATACGCTAGTTTCCTTTCTTCTTTATTCTCTGTTAATTTTCTCGATCTGTCGAGTATTTTGCTATTCTCGTTTAAGGCAACAGGAAAAATCCTCTTAAAAAAATTGCTTCTGACGAGAAAAACTAAGACATTCATTTCTTGTATATACTTTTTTCGGGTAGTCGTTTGTTGGTTTTTTCTGCTAAACACTCTTACTATATAATATCGACGAAAAACAAGGAAACAAAAACAGTTTGGAAAAACGATGAAGCTTTACTTACTTTAGTAAAATAATCCGAAACAGCAAAATGGGATATTAAAAAAGTAAACACGTAATTACTTTAGATTTTTTTAACGCAAAGAATCAAAATAAATATGAATAAGAAGAAAATTACGCCCTTTTCAAGCAGAACAGCTTCATTTCAGTTTTACAGTATTGAACTGTATAGTATTGCGATGTCGGATTCAGGATTGTACTATTGTTATATAAATACCACGCAAAAAGGATTGTAATCAACTGAATTCCTTCTAGTACACGGCCCTGTCGGTGGGGCATTAGAATACGCCGACTGTCCCCCTGAAGAGGGTAAAAGTCTCTCAATGGGGGTCCTGGATATGACCTTAAACTATATCCAGTGGTGAGGCCCCAGCTTGTGGGCTTTGGGGAGTGTGGAGCAACCCATTTATTACCATTGCTCCCAGGTCCACTCTGACCCGGAGTGGTAGTACCTGTTAGGGTCCCAACTGTGGGTTAAATAGAAACCAGCGTGAAAACAACAAATACATTCTATTAAAAAGATTTTTCTTCAAAATCTTTGGATTCGGCATTAAATAACCTGAAAAGGGTTGATATGCCGTAAAACAAAAACAACCAACAACCAACCGTCTAGTAAACTGACACAAAAATGACAACAGCTATATAAATAAAAATAAAAAAGTTATGTAAATGTTTTTAAAAAGACAGGTAATCACGTGAGCAGCATTTTTCCTCCATGAAACGATAACAAGTAACATTCATATTTTTATTATTCATCTGTTTATCTATTTTCGAAAGATGGCCACGTGAAAGTGAAAAAGGTAAAAATCACAGCTACGCAAAATTTGTGTCGAGAATTGTCTAAAGTTCCGACCTTTTTTTTCGCTTTAACTTTAATAAGAACGTGAATATATGAGGTGAATATATTCGACACAATATGATTCAACTCCAAAAAATAAAATAAAGATAACGTAAATTAAGAGTAAAGTTTAGGTGTCATTATGGACCTTCAACTATTTTAAAAACCTTGTTAAACTTTGTAACATATTTACATATTATGGTCAGGCGCGAACGAACACCCAATAATTTTATTATACTAAATTTCTTCAAACTGAAACATTATTATGAAAGTATACTTACGCAAATAGATATGAAAAGTCTTTGTTACAGTTTGAGTCATATGTGCATGGAGTACAGATGCGAACGCAGATGCCACAATTTTATTATATCATCCCTATTATAGCTGAAACATACTTATCAAAGTGTTCTTATGTACATCTTTATATTAAAAAAAAACCCTTGTAAACGTTTTTTTTTTTATTTCAATACTTTGGGGGTCAGGCGCGAAAGAAGACCCCGCAATTTTTTTATGAACCACCCTTCTGCCAGATTAAAGCTACCCATTCCTAATCCTCGATACATCTTCTATCATCATATGTAATCAACTTTTGAACAAATAGTCAACCATATAGGGGCCTATTCGTGACTAGACACAAACAAACACATAGACGTTCAACTTTATATTATAGATATATAGTAGGATCCTTACGTATTTGACAGACTATGGATACACACGAAGGGTTGCCTGCTCGTGAAATTTTTGTGGCAGGATGTGCGCAATCACCAACCACACCTCTCCTAATCGATATTGACAAATACCAGTTGCAAGTGAATCTACAGGACGACTGAAACCAAACCCTGAGATAAGCGGAGAGGACATTACAGCGCCTAGAATTCCCAAATGGTCACCCATATGGTACCTACCAGCTTCAACGTTGTTAACTACGGTGATCCGAGCAGAACCGGGTTGCCAAAGCGATTATGCCGTCTATGTTATTTATACTTAATGCCGTTATGTAATGATTAGTGCACACATGCATACATGAGCAGATTATGCCGTATATATATATATATATATATATATATACATATATACATATATATATATGTATATATGTATATGCATATATATATATGAATATATATATTATATATATATGTATTTTATGTACATATATAATATATATGTATTATATATATATATATTATATATATATGTATTTAATATACATGCATATATATATATATATATATATATATATATATATATATTTGTGTGTTTGTGTGTGGGTGTGTGTGCGTGTGAACACAAGGTATGTGTACACAATATATGTGCCGGTGTGTACTTAAATGCAAAATTTATTTTTTAACACATTATATAGATATGAAGAAGGGTTCTGAAATATCCTTTATATATGATCTTGTTTTCTTTTGTTTCTTTTGTAAAAGGATAGGTATTTCTCCCGAAATAAGTCAAAGTTCCATGCAAACAAAAGAATTTATGTATTCTGTCCTGCCAGTAAAAACGTTGCTGATTTTTATATAGTGACTAGAAAAGTGATAGATGAATAACTATTTAGACAAATCTCTGTAACATATTCATCTATTTGTATTTTTTAGTTTTAATCCCCCTCTTTTCCTATTCGTGTCTTTCAATATTGCTCCCGGTTTTTAAAACTTGCACATCATCCTTTATATATATATATATATATATATATATATATATATATATATATATATATATATATATATATATATGTATATAATATATACATATAAATATAAATATGTATATATATACATATATATACTTCATTTGCTCACGTAAAATTATATACGAAAGAATGAATTCATGCGCAAACTTTAAGTATTTACTCCAACAGTACTCAACACGTAGGTAGAGCTAGTTAGTAAGTCATTAATTATGTATGGCGATTAAGCTACACAGAATATTCCACGTTTCATCCACTTTAGGATTCTTACGCGGAATATTCAGTGTAGCTTAATCGCCACAGATATTTTATAACTTACTGTGCATATATATATATATATATATATATATATATATATATATTTATATATATATATACATAAAATAAAATAAAATAAAAATTACAATTAAATTTACCAAAATGATCCAAGATGGTAAAATTAAAGTATATTATAAATATTAAAGAATTATAAAATTATTTCTGCCAGATGTAAAACTCGATCAAACCAAATAGGAAATAGAGCTTATAATACGAGCAACCAGTTAATAAAACATGTTAATAAACACTTTCAAATGAGTTAAAGACATCTGAAATCTGAAAAGGAAGCACTAGAAAAGTGGATAGTCCTTAATTCAAAATCTGATGACGCATTTTGTAATTCCTTCCCTCGGATGAGAAGGAAAGTATTTCTTCAAAACTCCGCGGATTTAAGAGGATCCACTTATCTAGTGGGTCCTTTTCAGATTAAATATGTTTTTAACTCATTTCAATGTGTTTTTTAACATGTTTTATTAACTGTTTGCTCATATATATATATATATATATATATATATATATATATATATATATTAAGTATTGTGATTGATAATTTTAAATTTAAAAATCAAATTATAATTAAATTAACAATCCGTTTCATAATAAGGAACAACAACTAAATCAATTATCTGTACGATCGTTTCGGAAAACAATGCTTTTTATTGTGGTAGACATCAAGTTACGGACAATAATTATTACATATAGTTTTTTTAATAAGCAAGGTCTCCTCGTCAGCAAATTTTGAAGGTTTTTTATTAAATTTAAAAGACCTCATAAATAAACCTAGCATTAAAAGTAAGGCAGATGTATCTGAAAAACAATTGAAATAAAAGGTATGGATTTAAAATTGATAAGAAAATTAATATGGGTTAAAATAGAAAGGAAATACAGTAAAATATAGATTTGAATTTAAATTATAAGTTTGCTTAAAGTACAACATTACAAATATATACATGCATATATATGAAAAAAATAGACAGATACATACATGTACATAGATATACAGGTATATATATATATATATATATATATATATATATATATATATATATTAATAAAGGTACAGAAATTTACATTTTAATCTTTCGCCCTTTGAAATCAGGAACTATGGTTAAATACTCATTTAGATGTTTGCTACAGCTTTTTACCTTATTGAATGATGAATTTAAAAAGGGAGGATGCCCGTGCAATAAATTATTTCCGTTAGCGTACTTTTGATTTAAAGACGCTACGGTTTATATTTCAAATGCTGTTTGTGTAATTACGTAATGTAAGGGGGGATACTTAGTCATATTTTCTTTACTTTTTTATTTAAAGGGTGTAATATATATATATATATATATTATTATTATTATTATTATTAGTAGTAGTAGTAGTAGTAGTAGTACTATTATCAGTGTAGGGTGTCACGATTAACGTCAGTCGAGAGACTCCAAACTAGGCAAAAGAAGACATGTCTGGCTTCATTAGCAAGGAAGCGAACTACTAAGCTACCGGAATCTGCGAGAGATACGAGTTGAAATTAAATATTTATCCTTATTAATTGTTTTTAGCGTCAGCCAGAGTTATCTCATCACTATATCACGACCTGAGCTTATTAGCTAAGTTGAGCGACTTTATTACAAGTTAAAGTGCTCAGCGATAAGAAACAAGTTTCTTAAAGGGACTGACATTATTATTTACAATTACAATTATTTAATATCTACATACACTTATGTTTCATTCTTTCGAAAATCATCATTGCAGTAGGTTACGATTACCGAAAGTCGAGAGGCCCCAACCCCGGCAACAGAAATGCCTGGCTTCATTATCAAGGACCCGAACAACTAGATTTAAATTAAACATTTATTCTATTAAATAGCAACCATATTATATATATATATATATATATATATATATATATATATGATGCACGAGAATACAGTACATATAAATATATACATATATATGTATATATATATAAAGAGATAGAGAGAGAGCGATAGAGAGAGGGAAGGAGAGAAAGAGAGATAATAAATGACAAAATTAATGCTTTTGACCATAATTTATTCCTTTAATTCACTTGACTTAAACAATTATTGACAGTATCAGTTTCGTAGCGAAAAATCAACTATTTAATGATTATAGCAATCAGTGAATCTATTATGGCTTAACTCATCAAAAGAAATAGCAACAATCCACCCTAAAAACGAAGTGAAGTATGATTTGACATGATTAAAATCAGAAAATTACCGGAGAAAAGCTGGAAATAACTTTTTTCCATTACGCCATAATTAATTTTTATCAAAGCCATTAAACACAACTATTCGTATTAACAATTTTAATTAATTTACCAAAATATTCTATTCAATAATTAGAAAAATTATTAATTCTAATTTGTGTATGCATACATATGAAAATAATATCAACAAATAATAAACCATTAAAAATGTTTGTGTATACGGAACTAAACTCAGCTAAAAAAAATTAAAAAAAAATAAATAAATAAAAAAAAACGGTTGATTATTACGGTCGGTTATCATAACTAATCAATTGATTTGAATTGAAAACAATGCATAAATCAATTCTGTTAGCTATTATAATAAAACGTATTAATCATTACAATTACATTTTTTTTTAAATCATACAATTCTAAAACTGTACTTACGTGTTGTTAAGTTTAAATATAATCTGAACACTCCTTTATGGCGTAATTATGAATAATTACATTTATTTAATAAAGTGATGTAGAGTTACCGCCCTTGGAACTAATCTAACGAATATAAACTTAACTTATTTTATTTATTTAACCGACACGTAGACATGCGTATTCAACTAATAAGTAATTTATATATAGGTTTTATGTCTTTCACTTAATATTATTAAGAAAAATTTGAACGATTTATATTATGAATTAATTCATTAATTTGTACAATATAAAATGTTAGTATTAAAAATTATTACAATCTATAGTGTTAATTTATACTTCATATCTTCTAACCTAGATTTAAACAGATCAATAAACTAGATATTCAGGCTAAATAGAGCACACACAAAGGACCAGGTAAATCAGGGGTCAACTAGGCCTTTGTCCGATAAGTGCATGCTCATTGACTGATAGGAAGGGTGCGGTGGATACTAGAAAGCTGATTGGCTAAATAAAGCTCAATAGAAGATGCATATATAAAAACGACAAATAACCACAAACTTCGCGCATAAGCCTGAAGAGTCCTAGAGTGGATGAAACGCGAAATATTCAGTGTAGCTTAATCGCCATATATATTTTATAACTTACTAACTAGCTCTACCAACGCATTGAGCACTTTTGAAGTAAATACGCATAAATTTATATTTTCATATATTAATTTTATGTGAGTAAATTAAGTATATATATATATATATATATATATATGTATAATATATATAATTTAACATTACTATTTTCCAAAAGTAGGGCAACCAGTGAAATATAACGACGTTTATTCAAGATTGCTCAATACCGGGTAGAGCAAGTCGTAAATGACGAAACACGTGTCAGGATATATATATATAAATATATATATATATATATATATATATATGTATATATATGTGTATATATATGTATATATATGTATATATATATATGTATATATATAAATATATATATATATATATATATATATATATACTAGACTACCCGTGACCCGTTGGGTCAGTATGTTATATTAGCTATGGAATTCATGTATGAGCGTAACTCTTGTGACGTAAAGAGAATAGTTTTTTTTTACATAACAGAAACATTTCTATGAACGTATATTCAAATGAAAAGAGAATATAGATAGATTTCTATGAGTCGTTCTGTTTATAATTGTTTAATCTTGAAAAAAAACTTACAGCCATTGAATTATAAGTGGTTTGCCATACTTATAGGTAAATGTCCACTGAACAGATACCATAATACTTGAAGTTAAATTCAAATTTTGAAATATCTATGAATTTAAACGAGGAAAAAGTTGGGTCGCTGAAAACGTACAAAGTAAAACAATACATTGTAAAATAGTAGAGTTATTTGTAAGAAAATTGCGTTAAAATAACTTAAACGTAATATGGAAATGAACGATCTAAGAAAAAATGCAGAAAGTATTAACCATTGTTTATTTGGATAATTTAAAACGCAAAAAAAAATTTAGGTAGCTGAAAACGTACACAGTAAAAAAGAAATACGTTGTCAACAGGTCAAAGTTGATTTATTTGTGAGAAAATTGCGACGGTATAGTTCTGATATAGAATAGTTGCAAAACACCCCGTAAGGGGTAAGTATGTTATATTAGCCGTGGAATTAATGTATGAGCATGACACTTGTGACGTAAAGAAAATAGTTTTTTGTGACATAACAGAAACATTTCAATGAAAGTATATTAAAACGAAAAAAAAAGAATATAGATAGATTTCTATGAGTCATTCTGTTTATAATTGTTTATTTTTGAAAGGAAAACAAAAAAAAAACTTGTAGCCATTAAATTATATGTTGCGTTAAAATAACTTAAACGTAATACTGAAATGCACGATGTAAAAAAATATGCAGAAAGTATTAACAATTGTTTCAGAGGCCTATTTTTTGCGTTTTAAATTATCTTGGATAATTTATAACGCAAAAAAATTATACTATTAGCTATGGAATTAATATATGAGCTTGACACTTGTGACGTAAAGAAAATAGTTTTTTGTGATATAACATAAACATTTCAATGAAAGTATATTAAAACGAAAAAGATATAAATAGATTTCTATGAGTCATTCTGTTTATAATTGTTTATTTTTGAAAGAAAAACAAAAAAAAAACCTTATAGCCATTCAATTATATGTTGCGTTAAAATAACTTAAACGTAATACTGAAATGAACGATGTAAAAAAAATATGCAGAAAGTATTAACAATTTTTAAGCGGCCTATTTTTTTGCGTTTTAAATTATCCAAGATAATTTAAAACGCAAAAAAAAAATTATACTAATAGCTATGGAATTAATATACGAGCATGACACTTGTGACGTAAAGAAAATAGTTTTTTGTGACATACAGAAACATATCTATGAAAGTATATTAAAATGAACAAAAGATATAGATATATTTATATGAGTCATTCTGTTTAGAGTAGTAGTAGGGAAAATACATGTCAACAATTAGTAGTAATAGTAGGATAAGGAAGAGGAGGTGTAGTAGTAGTAGTAGTGGTAAGAGGAGGAAAAGGAGGCGTAGTAGTTGTAAATAGGAGAAGTAATAGTACTAGCAAGAACAGGAGGCATAGTAGTAGTAGGAAGAGGAGGATATTGCGCAACCAAACAAGCAAGAACGACAGAATGTTTGTATTATATATATATATATATATATATATATATATATATATATATATATATATATATATATACATATAAAGAAAATTAAAGCTGTTAAGATGACTTGAAAATGAAAATTTATTGTTCGACTCAATACTCTACAACACAATTTGCAAAATAGTTATTCCGGGGAGTTTAAAAGAGTGGTATTCTTGATATTCTTCTCATCAGAAGAGAGACATAATTCAGCAAATTAAAACTATAAGTTGAACGATTCCATCTAAATGTATTGTTCCACTGAATAACTAGTATTTCTATTAGATTTAAGTTTGCCATTGCTTACATCACGTAAACATTAAATAGCTTTGATTTAATTACAATATATATATATATATATATATATATATATATATATATATATATATATATATAAGTATATCTATCTGTGCATATATATACATGCATGCCGTATACATATATGATATATAGTTGCAGATTTAGTATATATATATATATATATATATATATATACACACACAGTACATATATGTATATATTTATATATATATTTATATATATATATATTTATATATATATATACATATATATATATATATAATATTTATTTCAACGCTATATACATAGTTCCAAAGAGTACCAGTGGTTTCACTGCGTTGAAACAAACATAAGAGGTTTGGATGTGTCGCTTTCTCCCTTCCATAATCAGAATTAATTGGCGTCGGTTACTAAGTTCTGTTTTAAAATTTGAAACTCTGATTTGAAACCGCTGTTTAACGTTTTTCGCTCCGTTTGCTTTCTTCATATTGCTTTACTTTTTCCAAGTCCCTAATGAATTTGCGCTGACTCCTTCCAACCTATTAATGGTTGCTTCAACGCAATGACACCACTATTACGCCTTTGAAATATGTATATATAGTATTGAAATAAATATTTTATCTTCAGCTCTCACATCCATGATCGAGCAATTTATTGGACTTTTTCATTGCCTCCTTACACGTATATATATATATATATATATATATATATATATATATATATATATATATATATATATATATATATATATATATACATATATATATATATGTACGTATATATACCTGTATTTTTATATATATATATATATATATATATATATATATATATGTATATATATATATATGTACGTATATATACCTGCATTTATATATATATATATGTATTTATGTATATATATATATATATATATATATGTACGTATATATATATATATATATATATATATATATATATATATATATATACATTTGGAGAGACATGCCACATATATATTTACACTATTTTATAAATTCTTTATGAATATCTCAACGTAACTTACAACCTTCTATCTAAAACAATGTTTTCTTTGCTCGTAAATGCTCGTGAAACGCAATTGATTTAACTCGCACGGTTCTGTCGCTAATGCAGATTTTAGTGTTGCATCAAAGCCATATATTCGTAGATATACTCAATTGCTGCTTCCTTTCCTTTTTATCTCGATTTCGCTTACGACGTTATCGACTCGTGAGGCTCCACGTCGCCTCCTAACAACCCATCGAACTGCTGACGTTTCAACAACATCATCTCATTAGTGGGAATCGAGCTCCGAACTTTTCCTAGTGTAGATACACCGAAATTGAATCATCGTGCCTAGCGTAACAAGTGCTGAACTCACAGCAAGAGGTCGAACACGTATCACAAGTTGCTCTTATTTCTCATATTTTTAGTGATATCTCACTGGTAACAACAAAACATTATTTTCTGCGTCTAAGAAATAATAAGAACCCTCTCGCATAAACATTAAACTACTAGCAGCCTATCCGGCGTCAGACAGTCGTAAAATACGTATGCGTGTTAAATTTTAATCCATACAGAAACTTAGACATGTGCATGCAAGTATTATGCTTTTTTCCAAACAGTTCGATTCTGCCTGCTTGCCACCGGACTACAACTTGACAGAGTACAAAATAGACTTCGTGGCTTAGTGGGGGATGCCCTTTTCTCTACCCTGCAACCTCTCTCCCACAGAAGATACGTTGCGAGCCTATCCTTGTTTTATCGTTATTTCCATGGCAGGTGCTCGTCTGAACTCCAATCTCTGATCCCCCCTCGCCAATCTTTCACAAAAAACACCCGTTTAGCCGAATCCACTGTGAAAAATTTCCCCCACTCTGTATCTGTGCCTAAATCAAAACGTGGATTCCATGAACAAAGCTTCTTTCTTAGAACTGCACGCCTGTGGAACTCTGTACCCTATGTCTGCTTCCCATCGGACTACAACTTGGATGTGTTCAAATCCAATGTAAAAAATTCCTAATGAACCGCCCCCTTAAGTAAACACTTCATCAAATCTCCACATTAACGTAATGTACTTGCAATAACCCTTATCCCTGAGTGGCTTCCGGGCCTTGATAAGTGGTGATCACTGTGTAAAAAAAAATACTAGAGCTCAGATCGAAACCAAAATCTAAAGACAGTAAGTCAAGAAGGATAAGCATTAATCCATTTTGCCCTATTTTTAACAAGTGTTTTGAAACTATATTATTTTACATAATGAATCTGTCATGTGAAGAATGCGCTCATGCGCATTCGTTAAAAAGTAAGCAAACAGGTAAATATCTGCTATGCCCTCCCCTCGTACCAATTTGCCCTAATTTTGCCCTCTTAGCAGCATATGTATTCGGATGAAACACAATTATTTTCCACGTGTCTGAATATTCTATATACTAAATTTCAAGTCTGCAGATTACAAATTCGTTGAGTATATAGGTTGAGTATTGTCCTCACACACACGAACATACACATTTTTTCTTTTATAGATGTATAGATTTATCACCGGTAAAAAGAATGTAGCGTGCCGGTGTTGCGAAAGATACCCGAATACACTCGTTCTATTATAAACAAGTCGTAAGACATCATAAAGATTAGTCGATATTTAATCGTATCTGTGTCATCGCCATTGATTGTCAGGTATCTGTAAGACTTGGTATTGGGATCAACTGTTTCACTATAATGATCAACCTCTATATCGTTCTGTTGTCGAAGCTAAATATATACCTCAAATTCGTAAGCTTTGCTTGTTCTTAATTTAGTAGCTTTTCTCGTTATATATTAAATGTGACTTTGTAGGGATTTATAACATTATGAGCCAGTACTCAAGTCAAGTCTCAACAACTACGATTGTTTACACATATTTACAACTACTTTAATAAATATTATAATAATAATAATAATAAGAAGAACAAGAAGAACAAGAATAAGTGCAAGAAGAACAAGAGCAATAACAAGAAGAAGAAAAGGAAACAAAGATCCGTCGACATGTATATCGTATGATATGAATTTGTTTACATTTATTTACGTATAAATATACTTAATGTGGTCATCGTTGTAGACGTCATGATCGTTGAGGATTATTGGTGATTGTATTCATTTTGGGTAACTCTGAGGCTTTGCCGACAATCTTCTAGAACATGTTGCTCAATAAAAATAGTCGTCGGGTGCAACCATAAGCACAAGCCCGTTGTAATGAAATACCAGTTTGACGTCCAGCGGAGCTAACCAATTTCTACAGGCAGGGAAATTTAGCCTTGGTTGGCAGTCATCTAGAGATGGTGTCTCAATAAAAATACCGAGGAAAGAACCTCCACAGAAGCAACATATTCTCAGCTGGGGAGGACTGCCACATTTAGTGCAAGACTCCTAGCCTTCCATGTCAGAAGTTCAAACTGGCAGCAGTTCTGTCACGCGAGTATCGAGTTTGGCCAAATCACAGAAAACCAATTATTACCCTGGTGAGAAATCTGCGAGGGGATATGTTGATGTGGAAAGAAAATTAAACCAGAAACAAGCACAAGTTGGCAGTCCAATGTAAAATGAGAGCGGAATTGGATATTCATACATGTAAATTTAGAAAGGTTACACTGGGTTACTTGGAAGAAGTAGGCGTGTTTGCAATGACGAGAAATCAGCTGATGAATCAGATAAAACAATACTTAAGAAATGCAATGTATCAAGAGGATAATAGTAAACGGCTAATCGCACCGTGAATCAGCCGGTGAGATTGGGTATGCTAAAATTTTGCTCGAATCTACTTCTGTTAAAACAAACCCAGAAACGTTTCAAGTGTGCCAGAGGATAGAACAAAGGAGAATTACACTATGACCATTTTAGATAATAAGTGTGGAAGTAACCGATGATGAATAAACTTTTCTGAATAGACTGACAGAATAAATGAGTGGAAGTAAAAACGAAAACAGTTTTCATTGTGAGAATTTTAACCTAGCAAAGTAAAGGAATACGACAAATAAAATGAACAGGTTAATGAATAAGGTGTCATTGGAGAGTGTTACAGATGTCAGAAACATTTTGCAGGTAGTTGCATTGTTTAATGAGAAAGTAGGGGTGAAAGAACCAAAAAAAAAACATATTGAAGAGGAGCATTTGAAAGTGACCTGAGTAAGTAAATAAAAGATCCAAGTTAATTTCAGGCATGGTTCAAATGAATGAAAACATAGAGAAGAATTAAAACTGGATAGACGATACAAATTGAAAGCCACTTTAATAACATATTTGAAGAAACAAAGCAGAAAATCATTGCTAAATCTTCCAAGATTAGGAAGTGCAATAACAAAATTCAGCAGTTAAAAAAAAACGTTATTCAAAGCAAACCCCTTAAGGTTTTTAGAAATCTGGAAATAGATGAAACCAAACAGTGGCTTCTAAGCCTCAAAAAGCTAAAACGTGTTGGTCAAGTACATTAATAAATAGAGACTGTCCACAAAGTTTATGCTGACTGAGTCGCTAGAGTGAGTAAAAAAATTAAATGACATAAATAAGAGAATACCTATATTTGTGTTGAATACTTGCGAAAACTAATGAAGTTCACTCCCAAGTGGAAAGGACCCGGGTTCGACGTACTTCATGAGTAGTGATTTTAATATTTTACAGAGATACATGAGAGGCCGGGTCTTTCTCAGAATGATTGTGCCAGATCGTGCTAGTAAACAAAATGGCTTGTAATCCGTGGGACTATTTTTATAATAAAAAAGATTCTGCTAAATGGCCATGTGTTGAAAATTATAGAGCGGATTTGCTTTGGAAGACACTGGTTTGGATAATACAACGACAGTGGAATAAAATTTTGACAAGTGACATATTTTCTTTTATAAATAATATATTCTCTTCCGCACGTCATTTAATTCTACACCATAGCTTTACAAGAACAGATGTTATACTAATTGACCCATGTTGTGATATTATGGCAATCAAAAATGTAGATGCGCTGACTGTATAGAACATTTTTTTAAAAGAGTGCGAAAAAAATATCAACTATCGATTAACGTATGTATTTCAAGGAAATGCAAACGTAGAAATATAATCTTGAATGTAGCTTGGATTAATTGAAAATCTCTTATGAAATGATGGCGCATTCGTGGGCACTTATGACGTTTTAAATTGTATGGATGGCTGAAAATAAAATTGAGTTCATAGGGAACATCATGCGCAGATTGAAGAGCAACTTTTTTAAAAATGGGAATCTATTAGGAGCAGTCCACATCAGATGTGGTATCTTCCAAGGAGATTACTTTTCGACCTTTCTATTCAAAATAGCACTCATAATTTTGAAACATGTACGAAAGGAGACAAAAATAAAAGACTAACCGCCTGTATTGTATGGACGATTGAAAACTGTTTGGCAAAACAGAACAGGAAACTGATAATCTGCTTCACACTATAGAGCAATTGAGTGAAGACATAACTATGGAGTTTGGAATTTTCAGATGTACAGTATTTAGTATCAAACGAGGGAAGAAAGGAACAATCTTGCAAAATGGTAAAAAATTTAAAAAAATCTTGATGATACGTTACATTACATGGGGTTGCTTGAACTTGATAAGATGCTTTGCAATGAAATAACATACAAGAGGAAAGAAGTGTATATGAGGTGAAAAGGGCCGTTCCTAAAATCTAGACTGAATGGAAGGAACCTTCTCTCAGCAATCAATTCATGGACGGTTGCAGTCATTTGATATACTTAAGCTTTTGTATGATAGACACAGGAAGAAATGAAACTTATATCATTCGTTGACATCTATCCTGATGACACGAGCATGTATGACAACACATTAAAGGCCGTAAATGGCAAAGTTCTCTCTAATGCTATCTCCTCTGATCTTCAGCGACTAGTACAATGGGGGAAAAGTTGGCTGGCCACTTTTAATGCATCTAAAATCAAGCTTCTATCTTTACATCATCAACGCTTCTATCCACATCTGGCATCAATTGAAATTGATGGCTCTAGTCTTGGGGAGGCTCCATGTTTTGACAAGCTTCTGCGTTTGACATTTACTCCTAATCTGAAATGGAACACGTACATCAAATCTCTTGCCAGGGACGCTGGGAAAATGGTGGGATCCTTCTACCGCTCCAGAAGATATCTCACTACTGATGCAATTCTTTATCTGTATAACGTCCAAGGATGGAGTACTGCTGCCACATCCGGGCAGGGGCGGTTAAAATAGCCTATCCTGCCTTGACAGAGTTCAAAATAGACTTCGTTGTTTAGTGGGGGATGTCCTTTTCTCTTCCCTGCTGCCTCTCTCCTCCTGAAGAGACGTTGCGAGCCTGTCTTTGTTTTATCGTTATTTCTATGGCAGGTGCTTGTCTGAGCTTTAATCGCTCGTCCCCGCTCGCCAATCATTCACGAGAAAGACCTGTCTGGCTGAAACTACTGTCAATAATTTCCCCCACTCTTTATCTGTGCCTAAATCCAAACGCAGATTTCATGATCAGAGCGTCTTTCTCAGAAGTGCACGATTTTGGAAATCTCTTCCATTCGCCTGTTTCCCACCTGACTAACACTTGGATGTCTTCAAGTCCAACATAAACACACTCCTGACAAACCGTCCCCTTAAGTAAGGCACTCTATCAAATCTCCAGTACTAATGATTACTACAATACTATCCCATTGGTTACTGTACACGCAATAACCCTTATCCCTGAGGGGCCTCCGGGCCTTGATAAGTGGTGACCCCCATGTAAAAAAGAAAAAAAACTGGATGTAGACACACGTTAACTGTTAGTTAAGCATGAAGCACTTTACCCAAATGTGTTGGGGCTGTATATCACAAGGAGGAAACGGCGAAGGGGACTGATTGTGATTGACTAATGTGTCGGGGGAGAGCTTAAAAGTTTTCACCACTACTTGGCTAACAGGCATAAAGTGTAACTCGCAAGGGAATATGAAGGGCGAGATAATGATTAATTTGAAAATAAGCAGTAGAACAAGGAGAGAATACGGACAGAAAAGTTAACCAGGTTTGTGAAAAAGAAACTTCATATTTGCGTGAGATACTTAGGCAGCAATACGTCAGAACACGTAGATTTTTCTATTAACAGTTTACTTGAAAAGTAAAACAGTAAATCTTATATTTGCTTGACAGGAACAGGCACAAAATACAAATGCAATAGATAAAACCCTCTATGGGAAGATCTGTACTGATAAGTGCAGGTTGTGTTGTATATCTCTGGAAACTTTGTTAGTACGTAGTCTATACTTTTTCAAGAAAAAGTACAAATGTCATGACAATGTTTCTACAAATTTGCCAATGTGCCCAAATTTTAGAATGCAAATGAAAGAAGGAATGGTTCAAATATTACACTGAAAGGGGTAATGGAGACTAAGAACGTTAACATTCTCTGCGATTTTATCATTCAGTGTGACCGGAGACTACTCAATGGATATTGTAGTTGTGAACAAAAAAATACGGAATATCAGAAACTGAGGGCGGAGATTGCTAGATTGTGGAATAAGAAAACTTTCATCGTGCCAGGTTAGTTTGGTTAAATTCCTGATGCGCTTATGAAACGGCTGAACGCTTTGGGAATGGGGTACAATATAACTGTACTCAACAGATCAGTTCTGGTTGGATTAGTAAACACCCTATGCAATGTGCTTTCTATCTCATTTACCCTTCACTATTCTTAAAAGATTTGATGTAAGAGTCCGCTACCGAGGAATAAAAAACAATGTAAAAACAGCAGAACACTGTGAAGTTTATATTATTATTATTATTATTATTATTATTATTATTATTATTATTATTATTATTATAATAATAATAATAATAATAATAACATTATTATTAATAATAATAATAACAATAATAATACTAATAATAATAATAATAATAATAATACTAATAATAATAATAATAATAATAATGATAATAATAATAATAATAATAATAATAATAATAATAATAATAATAATAATAATAATATGAAGGTTTCACCGACATAGGGCCATAGGGGTAAAATTTTTGCTGTCTGTCATGCTGGTCCTTGCCTAGTAGGGTGGACGGGCATCACTGGTCTCCACTCCTCCCTAAATCTCTCACATGTTGACTCCAAGTGGCCTATCCTGGTAAAACGCTTTAGCTGGTGGGCCAAACCATGTGAGGGGGTGAAATGCACCGCGGCGTCAAGCGAAGTATAATCTTGCTTCATGGGAAGTAGAAGCTCTTAATCTTGGTCGACAGTCATTCTAAAGATGGTGTCACGAAAACAAACCGGTTGGTGGCAACCTTAAAACATAACCTCATAATGAATGAAAAGTCGGGTGTTTTTTTTTAGAAAGATTGGCGAGGGGGGGCCAGGGATTGGAGCTTAGACGAGAACCTGTCATAGAAATAACGATAGAACAATGACAGGCTCTCTACATCTCTTCTGTGGGAAAGAGGTTGCAGGGTAGGAAAAAGGGCATCTCCCACCAAGCCACGGAGTCTATTTTGATGTAACAGTGTAACAAATTGCTTACAGACTTGGATGGTAAAAAAATGTAAAGAATGTGCCAGGAACGCAATGGAGGAGAAGAGGATAATGTGATGCACAATGAATAAACGCAAGATAAAGCGGTACAAGAAAGTGTTATTAAAAGACAATATGAGCTGGTGTCCCAAGATGGATCTGGGCGAGAGGAAGAAAGGTTCACAGATGAGCATCAAGAAGAACGCCCCACGGATGAAAGTGAGGACAACTGGAAATTCCCATAAGATGATGATAAAACAGTACATGATGGAAATTACGAGGATGAGGACAGACAAATATTGCAACAATTATTGAATGAACTAAAACAAAACCCAGAAAAGTACCATTTCTATCACAATATCTGAGATACAGTAAGATAAAGAAAGTTAAAGCTGCCACAATTAAAGTAAAAAAAACTTATATCTCTTATCAAACTAAGACAATAACAGAAACAAACACCGTATTGAGGCCAGCAGGGACGTTGTCTCAGAGTTAATGGGTTACAAAGAAATGCAGGATAAGGGTAAGATACCACATTCGATACGTATAAGCATGAACTGTTACGCAAGGATTTTAATAGGATGAAAACGAATGAGTTGCGAAATGGCAGAATCATAATAAAGCTTAAACGGACATATTAAATTGATAAAAAATTTATCTCCGCAGTACACGAAAAAGTTACGAAAAGATTAGTTGCAATTGTAACGAAATTGGAACAATATGACAATAGGACACATCAGTTCAGGTGAAATCGACTATTTGTGTGGAATCAAAAGAAGTAATTTGATGAACTAGATGAAATGCAAAGATAAAAAGTGGTGCCGGATACAGGAGAAAGGGCGGAATTTTGGAGCGACAGATGGAGCAATCCAGGGAAGCTCAAAGAGAATCCAGATTGGCTTAAGATTGTAGAAGGAGAATTAGAAGGACTAGAGGTGCAAGAAACACATGCATTGAGATAGAGCAAGTGAGAAAGGAGATACGAAAAATTACCAAATTGGAAAAGCCGACGTCCTGAGGAGGTCCAAGAGTATTGGATAAATAAGTTTACGAAACTCAACAGTAGGATCACCACAGAGAAAACTGTACATTAGTGGAAAGGCTTGGCAAAAGGAAATGTAGTTGATAGCGTTAGACATATCACGTGTTCATCAGTGTTTTCAAAAATTGCTGACAGGGCTCATAGCTAACGGATTGTACAGTTATCTTGAACAAGCATTGTCAGTACTATTGGAAAAATGTTGCTGGTAGGAAAGTAGTGAGACTAAAGACCAAATATCGTTGACAAGATGATTTCGTAAAATTGTAAGAAAATGTTAACGTCATTTACAGTTGCGTGGATTGATTATGATATGGTCCCACATAGTAGGGTAGCAAAATGCACGGATATGTTTGGAGTGGCAATCAATGTCAGATCGTTTATAAGCGAGTCGATGAAAAAGTAAAACACTGAACTAGCAAGATAAAAATAGAGCGAGGAATTTTCAAGAATTATAATCTGTCACCGTTGTTGTTTGTTTTGACCATGATACCATTGATACTTGTACCAAGGAAAAAAATGATTTTCTATTATGGGGCAAGATAAAGAACAAGTTGATAGTTTCGAATAAGATTGATGATATAAACATGGAATTTGTATTATGTAAATGTGGAGATCTAATCACGAAAGTAGGAATGTAGTTGAAAGTGGTGGCCTTTACATGTTTAATGGTGAAAGCATGGAAAACATGGAGGAAAGTGGATGCAGATATCTTAGCGTTTTGGATATGAATGAAATAATGCATGGTCAGATGAAGGAACAAGAGAAGAAAGAATATACCAGAAGATATAGTAGCATCCTTAAATCAAAATTAAATGGAGGCAATATAATCTCAGCCATCAATTCGAGAGCAGTGGCAGTTGTACGATACGGAGCAGAAGTCATAAAGTGGGCAAAAAATAAATTGCAGGAACTGAACATTTGAACGAAGAAATGGATGGCAATACATCGGGCGCAACAGCCAAAAGATGACGTAAATAGATTGCACCTGAAAAGGGGTCGAGGATTATGTATATGCTAACGTTTTGATAAGTACTTACGTGCTTTATGGGAGAACATGTTGAACGAAGTAAGCAGCAATAATGAAATAGAGAACAGCAAGCTTGGAAAGAGCTGAGATAATATCCAGAAAAGTAAATAGAAGGGATACCAGAACAGAGTGTTGCATGGGAGTTCCCCAAACCTATGGAGAAACCGAAGAACACCAAGTCATGGGATTTGTTAGCAAAATGTTATGTTACGAAAGAAACGGAAAGTACAATAATAGCAACGCAAGATCAAGCCTTATGCATAATGTATATGAGAAAAAGACTATATTGTGAATATATTGATCAAAGTTATAAAGTATGTGGTGCTGCAGCGGAAACAGCAAAGACTGGATATATAGAAATACGACACGACAATGGAAATAAGTGATCCTGTAGAAATTGTGCGACACATTCTGATTTGAAAGATATGAGAAGTGGTACAAACACAAGTATCGTAGATTCAATGAGCAAAGCTTTCTTTCTTAGAACGGCCCGCCAGTGGAACTCTCTGCCCCTTGCCTGTTTCCCACCTGACTAAAACTTGGATCTCTTCAATTCCAACATAACAAACTCCTGACAAACGGCCCCCTTAAGTAAGCCACTCTATCAAAACCCGCAATACTAATGATTACTACAATACTATCTCATTGATTACTGTACACAATAACCCTTATCCCTGAGTGACCTTCAGGCATTGATAAGTGGTGACCCCCATGTAAAAAAAAAGTCTGAAAAGTACTAGAGTCCGAGAAATACAAGATTCTATGGGATTTTACCATATAAACAGAAATAAACTGGAGAATATTATGCCGGACATCACTGTAGTCGAGAAGAAAAAGTACCTTCTGATTCGCCCGTTTTCACGTTTGACACTCACATCAGGAAGAAGGAGGAGGGAAAATGCACCAACTATTCATACTTGAAATATGAGATCGCTAGGATTTGGAAAATCGAAAGATATTGAAGTACTTCCGGTTGTAGTGGTGGGGGACATTGGGATCGCTGACGAAAGAATTCGGCAAAGTTGGATTTGGGAATAACAGTAGAAAGGTTACAAAAGCCTTGTTTACTTAGAATTTTCAGAATCATTCGGAAAGTGTTCAACATGAAATAGAGAAAATAGGGTAGCCGTAATACCTAAGACTACTGAGTGATGTCCGCTATTGCAGCTCAGCTCCCGAAACATCAATCATGTGAACAGAAATAATAATACAGATAATAATATGCAGTTAAATTACTACTACTACTACTAATAATAATAATAATACAGATAATAATATGCAGTTAAATTACTACTATTACTACTAATAATAATAATACAGATAATAATATGCAGTTAAATTACTACTACTAATAATAATAATAATAATAATAATAATACAGATAATAATATGCAGTTAAATTACTACTACTACTACTAATAATAATAATAATAATAATAATAATTATAGTAATAATAATAATAATAATTATAATAATAATAATAATAACGATAACGAACACTACCAATACAAAAACAAGTCTTCACAGATTTTCAATATCTCACGTATCTGTGTTTTCCTTTGTTACATATGATTTATCATCGTTGGAATTCTGAATATCAAGAAAATGTAGTACATTTTTATAGTTTCTAATCTAGATTGACGTCAGGAAGATCAATCTAGGGATTGCTAACATCTGTCTGTTCTCTCATTGGTCAACACAGAAAAGAATGGCTTGAACGTTTCCAAGATTTATCAGTGAGAGCCTTATACGAGTTAGATCTGATTCGAGGGCAAGGCTTTTTACATGCAGTCTGAGCCGATATTTATTTCACACCTATCATCCGCAGCTACACAACGACTGGTTATTTAACATATTGAAAGAGCATTTCGTAGCGATTGAAATGCTGCATGCTATTCCAGTGTGTTTGATTATTGATTAATAATTGGTATTGTCGTTCTGTAAAGCCGTATATAAGTAATGTATATTTTGAAATAAGAAGTTAAGCGCAAGGAAAAGGGAATGTTAATTGCAGAATAAAACAAGCGTTTGAGAAGAAGATGCGAGGAAAGACAAGGAGGAGTGGAAAGGGAATAGTTGAGGTGGAGGAGAAAGAGGGAAAAGATGAGGACGATAATAATTCCGTTGGAAAAGAGGGCAGTGAGCATTTAAAAAATAAAACTCTGTGTAGAAGAAGTTAAAATAGTAAAAAAAAAAAGGAATAAGAATATGAGGAAGAGACAAAAAGAAATGCACAAATGAACCACGTAGAAACAGCACAAAATAACGAGAAAAATAAGAAACGACGAAGAAAATGACGAAAGATTTAAAAAAAATAATTGGGAAAGAGGAGAAAAATATGATAACTATGAATATGAACAATAGAAATCAAAGACGTGGAAGGAGAAAATATGGTTAAAAAAACAAAAATAAAAACTAGAAAACGAAAAGAATTTAAAAGGAAAATGGTTATAAAAGAAATGAAGTGAAAAAGAAAAAAGTATAAAATGGACAGAAAAACATTACAAATATAGAAAAGCTAGCAAAATACACATAGCTTAAGAATACAACAGAATTATAAGTGCAGAACGCAGGTTAGAAAAAAGAAAAAGAGGGAGAAGCAAGCATAAACAGTACAAAAAAGAACAAAAATAGTAAACATATTAAACAGAAATAAAAAGGAAGAAGCGAACAAAGATAAATAACATAACAAATAAAACAAAATTTATAAAACTACTGAGAATATTCTGAAGAGGAAAATACCGAAAATAATATAACACAGCGGAGGATCAGAGGGTAACTAAAAAGAATTAATAAAAACATGAAACATATAATATAACTTGTATCAATAGAGGAGAAACAATCGCTAAATCCAACAAAACGAAACAAAAAATAAGAAGGATCAAAGAAAAAATTAGAGTGCATGGATATAAAAGGAACATGACTATACAAAATCAAATTTAAAAGTGAAAGAATCATATAGAAAGCACATTATCAATATAGAAAAGACGGAAAAATATGCTGTAAAATGACAACAAAAAATGAACATAGCTTAAGACTACGACAGAATTATGAGTACGAAACGCAGGAGTAGAAAAGGAAAAAAATGAGCAGTAAACAAAACGCGCACAATAAAAGAGAAGAAAAATACCAAATGACATAATATGAAATAATAAACAGAAATACTGAAGCAGAAAAAAATTCACATGAAATAAAAAAAAAACATGAATACATTGATACGACTCACTGGAAGAAAATACCGATAACTGTTGAGAATTAGAAGGTAACTAAAAGAAAGTAAAAAAAAAAAATAGAAAAAAATAGAAAAAATATAAAAGAAAAAGGTAGAAAGAAGATAGAAAGAAGTTGAAAGAGAAACAAATAGTTAAAAGAATAAACAAATGCAAAGAAAAAGATGAACATGTTAAATACGAGGATAAAATAATACGAGGATAAAAATAATGCGGATATGAAAACAACGAGAAAAAACGGATGAAAATAAAAAAGAAGGAAAAAGAATGGTAAAAAAAAATAAGGAAAATCTAATTATGTAGAGCCAACAAAAGAAATTATTTTACAAAAATATAACTCAGCTTTCGAAAAAGAAAGACGATGAGATAGAAAAAAAGCATGAACAAAAATTAAAAAAAAAACACATACATAAGTAAATGAAGTGCAAGATGCAAAAAAAGTAAATGAATAAAAATAACAAAATAAATACACAAATAAAAACAGTAGAAAAAAGAATAAACTGAAATTAGAACTTCAGTAGTTGAAACCAATATTTTAATAAACCATATAACTGGAAATGTTTTCTCAATCATTAAATCAATTAATGCCAAAGAAATTGCAGCTAATTCTACCCTATGCGACGAAGGCCATCAACTCCCCATATTTCCTCCTATAACACAGAACAAGCTAGGTAACATACACATATCCGTGCATGAGGTCGCCAAGCTAATAAAAACCTAGATTCCAGTAAAGCAACTGGCCCTGATGGCATCCCAATTATAGTGTTAAAAAAGCTTCAACCAGAACTTGCTCCCATACTTACGAAACTATTTACGCGCTGCCTTAAGGAGAAGTGCTTTCAGACCCCATGGAAGACCTCATCAGTTTGCCCTGTATTTAAGAATTCAGGTGATAAGTCATCTCCCTCTCAATACAGACCAATAAGTCTTCTCTGTGTTATGAGTAAGTTACTGGAATCAATATTAAATAGAGAAATAGTCAACCACCTCAGCAGGAAAAACCTTCTTAGTGACACACAATATGGTTTCCGCTCTGCAAGATCTACCGCAGATGTGCTGACGGTTATTTCCCACAGGATTAGTGAATCTCTTGACAAAGGCTTCCTTTCTAGGGCAATTGCTCTTGACATATCAAAGGCCTTTGACAAAGTATGGCATAAGGGTCTACTTCACAAGATTTCAAGCTACGGTATAACTGGAAATGTTTTCTCAATCATTAAATCATTTCTCTCCGATAGGCTCATAAGAGTAGTGGTAGATGGACAAAAATCGGAGGCCTGCAATATAAATGCTGGAGTCCCTCAGGCGTCAGTCCTAGACCCACCTCTCTTCCTTATCTAAATCAATGGCTTCCCTAAACACATACTTAAATCATTCGTTGACATCTATGCTGATGACACCACCATCTACGGCAACACATCAAAGGCTGTAAATGACAAAGTTCTCTCTGATTCTCTCTTCTCTGATCTCGAGCGCGTGGTTCAGTGGGGGAAGATGTGGCTGGTTACCTTTAATGCAACCAAAACCAAACTCCTATCCTTACATCATGAACGCTCTGATCCCCATCTGGCATCAATTGTGATGAATGGCTCTCGTCTGGGTGAGGCCCCGTGTTTTGACAAGCTTCTGGGTTTGACCTTAAGTCCTGATCTGAAAGGGAACACGTACATCAAGTCTGTTGCCAAGGTCGCTGGAAAGATGGTGGGCTCCTTCTACCGCTCCTGAAGATATCTCACTACTGATGCAATTCTCTATCTATATAAAAGCCAAGTACGGCCAAGGATGGAATACTGTTGCCATATCTGGGCAGGAACTGCTAAATACAACCTATCCTGCCTTGACAGAGTACAAAATAGACTTCGTGGCTTAGTGGGGGATGCCCTTTTCTCTGCCCTGCAACCTCTCTCCCACAGAAGAGACGTTGCGAGCCTATCCTTGTTTTATTGGTGTTTCCATGGCAGCTGCTCGTCTGAACTCCAATATCTGGTCCCCCCTCGCCAATCTTTCACGAAAAACACCCGTCTAGCTGAATATGCTGTGAAAACTTTCCCCCACTCTATATCTGTGCCTAAATCAAAACGCGGATTTCCTGAACGAAGCTTCTTTCTTAGAACTGCACGCCTGTGGAACTCTGTTCCGTCTGCCTGTTTCCCACCTGACTACGATTTGGATGTCTTCAAGTCCAATGTTAACAAATTCCTAATGAACCGCCCGCTTAAGTAAACACTTCATCAAATCTCCACACTAACCTAATGTACTTGCAATAACCCTTATCCGTGAGTGGCTTCCGGGCCTTGATAAGTGGTGATCACTGTGTAAAAAAAAAACAAAAAAAAAACAACTCATACAAAACATAGCTGAAGAAGCGCTTCCGCAAAGCAATAACTGAGCAGGTTTTTAGTCTGCAGTATATACACCCATTCTAATCCCTGCTGATATGGCGCCTATTAAATAGCAAAGGCGTCATGTAGTCGCCATCATCTTGCTTGATAATATTTCCAACTTTTCAATTATTTCTCGTACTGAATTATTTGCAAAACAACAAAAAAATAATAATTGAAAATTATGTGTAACTATTTTATTTTACGTGATGTTAATGATAGCATATACTGCATTGGAAGTGTTTACTTTGGTGGTGAATCAATGATTATTATTATAAAATAACACCGCTACAACCAATAACAATTACTCGAAGTGGCGCATTTCTAATCGAACATATAAAGTTTTCTTGTCGGATTACATAGGCAAACGCGAATAGCAACCTTCTAATAGCTATACGTTAAAAAGACTGTCTAAAAAGTAATCTGTACATTCCAATATAGTTTTATGTCTAGTATAATTAATTTTGCATTATTATTATTATTATTTTTCTTTATTTAGCCAATATTTTGAATTGATACATAATCTTCTTGCCAAGAATATTTTGGAACAGAAAAGAGAATAAAAACATAATGAGCGCGTTTTTTTTTTGTAAATCCAGAATGCCAATTTATCAAAATCTAGTTAACTTTATGATGATAATATAAAAGTAAATATTAAATATGCACTCGCTGGATGTCATCTGTCAAAATGAAGAGCGTTCCGTTTTGGGGGAGCTGGGGACTTCTACAGTAGTGAACCTTGTGCATAACTTGTGTGTACTTGTGAAGTGCAAATGCGTTAAGTAGGTGGCGTGTGACTTGAAAAATCTCAGAATATATCAATCTGGCATGACTCGAGCCAAGATAACGGTTTGTTTATAATATTCAACTAAGTAAAAACGATTTGTAATCCTCAAACTCACAGAACACGCCATGGAAGCATCTCCCTTCTACTCATTTTATATTTCTCACTATCTTTCTCTGTTGCATTCTTTTACTCCCCATTCTCTATCCAACAATGACGAAGAGGTGAAATGAATTGTAATTCTTTTGTTTTGTTTTAAAATCTATCTATCGATCTATTTATTTATGTATCTATCTATCTATCTCGCTCTCTCTCTCTCTCTCTCTCTCTCTCTCTCTATATATATATATATATATATATATATATATATATATATATATATATATATATATATATATATATATATATATATATATTAGATGCTCGTACGGAACAGCCGTAGATAGCAGTTTGGCTGATTCCGTAAGGTTTCATGGGTATGCGCCGCCAATTTTTAAATGTAAAATAAAGTATATATATATTTATTAACATGTGTTTGTTTGCTATTTTACTATACTAGTTCAATTTCAGCATTAAGTCCCTGCCAGTAATGCCGACGATGAAAATGATATCTGTAACGACGTGATGAAGACTCAAGAAGCGACGCATGCCAGTCGGTTATGGTTGACGACATAGGCACCATTTGATGTTTTCATTTGGCTATCGTTTTATATTGTGTATAAAACCTGGTGAGCTGGTTTTAATCAACAAAGTAACTCTCCCCGGGAACAATACTGTCATAGTCATACTTACCCATACACTTTTCTCTGGTTACATAAACATTATGCCTATATCTATATCTATATCTATACTTATATATATTTATATCTATATCTATATCTATATGTATATATATATACATATATATATATATATATATATATATATATACATCTACCTATATATCTATATATTTCTATCTATGTATCGTTATATTTATATATATATATATACTTATATATATTTATATATTTATGTATATATATATATATATATATATATTTATGTATATATATATATATATATATATATATATATATATATATATATATATATACGTTTTATCTTTTATTACCGTATCTTTCTGTTAGGCTACATTATTGTTTCGGCAACACGGTCGTTTTTTTTTGTGTGTACCCGTGGTCGCGACCGCTCGTTTACCCTCTCCAAACAATTAGCAACAAAATAAAAACTAAAAATAAATAAACCGAATCATACCCCCGCCTCCAAACATAAGCGAACACCCAATAGCTCAAGAATACTTACCAAGAAACCACCTCACCAACGCGACGCTAACAACTTTAACACTAAGACTCGAATTTTAAAGTAAACCTCATTCACGCTTCCACTTTATCATCTCAAAATAGCGAACATTTCTGTAAAAGTCGAAAGACGCTACAGACGGCCAAACAAAAAAACGGCCGTGTAGCCGAAACAATAATGTAACAGAAATATACGGTTGTAAAAAATAAAACGCATATTTGCTCTACAACAGTATTTAGCACTTTCTTCAGTTTTTATTAATTACTATCACCACTAAATATATATATATATATATATATATATATATATATATATATATATATATATATATATATATATATATAAGGAGTTACCAGAATAAGAATAAGATCGACTCTTTAATATGAGATTAATCGGGATAATGCGCAGGTCAGCAACTTGTATGGGATTATATATGGGTATCAATAAATTAGAAAATGAGAATATAAGAATATATACCAATGTATATAAATTTATTAATTTATTCAATAAGGGTGACACATCAATTGCCGGTGCAAACCTCAGATATAGAGATTGTCCAATCGCATTCTCCATCATCACATTTATTTTGAAGGCAAAAATAGTAATATAGCCAGAACATTCTGAGGACACCTCTGAATGCACACCTTTTTTTACCTGGGGGTCACCACTTATCAAGGCCCAAAGGCCACTCAATGACAATGCTTATTGCGTGTACAGTAATCAATGAGATAGTATTGTAGTAGTCATTAGTATTCGGGGTTTTGATAGAGTGTCTTACTTAAGGGGGCGGTTTTTCAGGAGTTTGTTTATGTTGGACTTGAAGACGTCCAAGTTGTAGTCAGGTGGAAAACAGGCAAGCGGCAGAGAGTTCCACTGGCGTGCACTTCTAAGAAAGAAGTTTGCTCAATGAAGCTACGTTTGGATTTAGGCACAGATAAAGAGTGGGGAAAATTATTGACAGTAGTTTCAGCCGGACGGGTGTTTCTCGTGAAAGATTGGCGAGGGGGGACGAGGGATTAGAGCTCAGACGAGCACCTGCTATGTTAATAACGATAAAACAAAAAACAGGCTCGCAACGTCTTTTCTGTGGTAGAGAGGTTGCAGGGAACTGAAAAGGGCATCCCCCACTAAACCTCTTGGTCTATGCCTTAATCTTGCAACCCCCATATCTATACCAATGTTTATACGCAGTAGTAACGGAATTTACTAAAATATCATGTTTACATATTCAAGAGCCCATTTAATCATAACCGTTATGTTTTTTTTGTTTGTTTTTTTTGCTTAAAGCCTAAACTAAAATGGGTCTGCGTTGTTTTGATGGCAATTGCTCATCTGAGCTGCAATCTGTTTCCCCCCTCGCCAAACATCACGACAAAATGACCTCGTCTAGCCAAAACCACTATCAATAATTCTCCACACTTTTTATCTGTGCCTAAACCTAAATATAGACTCCATGAACAAAGCTTCCTTCTCAGAACTGCAGGACTGTGGAACTCTCTTCCGATCACCTGCTTTCCAGCTTACTAAAATCTGATTGTCTCCAAGTCCAACGGAAACAAGTTATTGATCAGCCGCCCCCTTAAATAATCCAATTTACAAAACTCCCACTACTTATGTCTACTAAGCGATAATCACATTTACTAATGTATAGCCATAAACACTTATCCTCAATCGGCATCCGTGCCTTCATAAGTGGTTATTCCTCTGTAAAAAAAAAAAAAAAAATACAGTACAGAATCTCAAAGTTACTTATGAATTATACTCCCAATGTTCGAAAACTTCCGAAAATCAACAAAGTTATCGGCTAAAAAACCTAACATACCAAGTGGATTTCAGAAGAACACAAAACTAACGACCCGACATATATTCCAATTGAATGATTTTGTATAAATCACAATTCAACTATATAAAGTAATACGATACCATGTGTGCTATTTTCTGTATAACACTTACATCCGGGTCATTTAATTACTATGTACTTCCATTTCGTGAGTTTTGATTTCGGTTTGGATTATAGCTGATGCCACTTAAGTAATCTATTGTTTTATAAACATTTTTTTCCAGAGTTTTTCAGGAGTTTTGTTTCCGGTTTCGATAATGGTTGAAAGACACTCAAGTTATATATAAATATATATATATATATATATATATATATATATATATTTATATATATATATATATATTTATTTATTTATATATTTATATATATACATATTTATTTATATATATTTATATATATATATTTATATATATATATTTATATATATATATATTTATATATATATTTATATATATAAATATATATATATATATATATTTATATATATAAATATATATTTATATATATATATATATTTATATATATATTTATATATATATTTATATATACATATTTATATATATATATATATATCTATATTTATAGATATATATATATTTATATATATATTTGTATATATATATTTATATATACATATTTATATATATATATTTATATATATACATATATATATTTATATATGTATATATATATATATATATATATATATATATATATATATATATATATATATATTCTGAGGGTCTATATTACAACCCTTCTTAAACTTTGTGGCATATTTCCATTCTATGGAGGTCAGGCGCGAACGATCACCGCATAATTTTATTTTACCATATTTCTTCAAACTGAAACATAATTATCAAAGTATACTTACGCAGATGGATATGAAAAATCTTTATTAAAGTGTTTGCCTAATTCCATTCTATGGAGGCCAGGGGCGAACGTAGACGCCACAATTTTGATATACCCCCCTTTTTAAGTTAAAACATACGTATCAAAGTATTATTATGTACATCTGTGTCAAAAACACTTGTAAACTTATTTTTTGTAATTTTAATTTTTGTTATTTCCATACATTGTGGACCAGGCGCGTACGCAGAGCCCACAATTTTAATGATTAATCCTTATGCCAGATCAAGCATACCCATTTCTGTGATCTTCTATCATTATATGTGATCAGTTATCTATAATAATCAACTATATAGGAACCTATTCGTGACCAGACACACACACAGCCGTTCAGCTTTATATTATATATATATATATGTATATATATATATATATATATAGAGAGAGAGAGAGATACATAGATAGATAGATAGATATATAGATAGATAGATAGATAGATAGATATCGCATTTGAATAACACAAAACGAAGTAACATTATTTATATTGAAGGGATACTTTTTGTTTTTCCTATAGTATAACATAAACCATTAAAGAAGATAGGGTGACAATACTCCATCAATGGACGTACCTCGCTCTAATATAAGTTGAAAATTGTATCAGCAGCTAGATATCTACTGGATGGATAGAAGAGTTTCACATTTTTCCAGCAATCCTGGCAACGGATTTGATGTGCCTGCTCCATTTTAGATCAGGAGTAAACGGATTTGATGTACCTGCGTCATTTTAGATGAGAAGTACAGATCAGAAGCTTGCCAAAACATTGAGCCTCTCCAAAACGTTAGCCATTTCAGATGATGTCAGATATGAATCAGAGCGTTGATGATGTAAAGGGAGAAGCTTGGTTTCAGATGAATTAAAAGTAACCAGGATCGTTTTTCCCCATCGTACAACATGCTCAATATTAGAGGAGAAAGAATAAGAGAGAGCTTTGGTATGCTGTCAGATGTGACAGTGTTGTGATCTGGAAGATCGTTGATTTAGATCAGGAAGAGAGGTAGACCCAGGATGTACTCCTGAGGGACCTCAGCATTAATGCCGTGTGCTCCTGATTTCTTCCCACTAATCACTACTTTTTTTAACCTATCAGAGAGAAATGAGTTAATAATTGAAAAAATAATTTAAGCAATACCATAGCTGAAGATCTTGTGAGGTAGACATATGCCTTAGATATGCTTAGAGCAACTGCGTTAGAAAAGAGAGTCCGTCGAGAGATTCGCTAATCCTATGAGATATAACCGTCAGCACATCTGCTGTAGATCTTGCAGAACGAAAACTACATTGCATGTATCTAAAATGGCTCGGCAGCCTATATACATTGTACATTACACTGCAGTTGTTCTTATTTTAACTCTTTGAGAGGTTCGATCCAATCAATCAGCTGGTCGCCCTAAATTTAAAATCTCACAATAACCTACACCCTATATTAAATATTCCCATTATAATTTCATTTATGACTACTTAAAATACACTCTACAATGGTGCTCTATTGCTGAGCTCTCTGGTCGGAAATTTCTGATTTATGAATAATCTTACTTATCTAAAAATCGCCGTCAATATTTGAGACAAATGGTATTATAACGTATTTAACTGATGATACATTGAACTTTATGCGATTTCACATATAGTTCTTTCAGAATTTTTAACAGACAACCTCAATATACATTCATTCATAAAGCATTAGTGCTACTGATTTTTACCTTTTTCTTTAGAAAAAAACTATTTCGTCAATATGTTTTTGTTATTTAACCTCCTCCTATATTTGTAGCCTAATGTTGCCAAGAGTTTTTACGTGTGAGTTTTCATTGGTTGGGTAATTTATAACTAGTATTCTAGGAGGTTAGACTGTCTGTATACGCTGTGCAAGATTCCACATTTACCTGTAGCTGAGCTAAATAGCGGGCTGAGAGGCTCGAACTAATCATTTTACATGAAGTATTCAAATATTAAACTAGGAGGCTTCTAGTACGAAAAGGTTCAATGATCCCAAAATTCCAGATAGAACTGCCGCAAGAATCCGCGCTGCAGTGATTAGAATACTTAAAAAATTAATTACAGAAGTGAGATCTTCTTGAACGTTTAAGTTTCAATTCTCATTGTGGTCGACAGAAAATTACAAGTGTGAATTACATATGACGTCTATTCAGTCGTGGTTGACAGAAAGAGACAGGCTATCCTCGTGGAGTAAATAAATAAAATTCCGTCTCAAATGGATAGGCTGATAGAAAAACCAAGGAGTTCAGAAAGATACACCTTAATAAAGTCGGAGGTTACATCGAGCGAAACGTCGGGAATATTACTCTCAAGATGAGAATAGTATATCAAAGAGTGAAAATAATATGATTACATAAATTTAGATGTAATAACAGTAACTGCAGGGTGAATAAATAAATTTCGAAGCATAAATGTTGGAACACTCCTCGTGTATGTATATCTATGTATCTGTATATCTACATCTGCAATATGAATCAATCGATAATCTATTTTTTCGTTCCGGAAGTACAGGCTACGTTAGCGATATACACGTATGCATAACCATTACTCTACCGAACGCAGTAATCTTGTCCGTTCAAAACAGAGATCGACTCAACACCTGTCTAGATCATTGATGCATTGGATCTTTGGAAATAATATTCAATCATTCCTCAACGTACAAGATTTGAATTGACAGAATCCATTTGCCCGTTGAACGCCCTCTCCTTTATTATCACCTCATACAGCTCCCAGATTGTCAAGACGTTGATGCTTCGCACTACAACTGCCAATCATTTCAGTTGCAGGTGATTGAACAAGTTATTGTGTTCCTATTTAGAACACACCGGGTACAATCGGAAACCTTATTAAATATAAATGTATATGTATTTAATAGGATACACAATGAATAATATACGTCACATGTTATTAGAAAATGTTCAAAACCCTACAACATACAAATTAAGAGTCATACATAGATATATGTGTGTGTATATATATCTATAATGTAAACCTGAATGTATGTGTGTATGCGGGGGGAGGGGTGCACCGCGCGTGTGTGTGTGTTTGTGGTCACGAATAGGCGCCTATATGGTTGACTATTAAAAAATAACTGACTATATATAATGATAAAAGATGTATCGAGACACAGGAATGGGTATGTTTGATCTGGCAGAACGGTGGTTAATTAAAATTGTGGGGTCTGCGTTCGCGCCTGGTTTAAAAAGTATGGAAATAAATAATTTAAAAATTTAAACAAACATTTACAAGTGTGTTTGATATAGATGTACATAAGAATACTTTGATAAGTATGTTTTAACTTAAATCGGTATGGTATAATAAAATGGTGGGGTCTGTGTTCGCGCCTTGCCTCCATAGAATGGAATTAGGCACAAACTTTAATAATACCTTTTCATATCTATCTGCCTAAGTATACTTTGATAATTATGTTTCAGTTAGAAGAAATATGGTATAATAAAATTATGGGGTGTTCTTTCGCAGCTGACCTCCATAGAATGGAAATAAGTCACAAAGTTTAACAAGTTTTTTTTTTATATATATAGATCCACAGAATATTGTGATAAGTGTTTCAGTGTGAAGAAACACGATCTAATAAATTGTAGGGTTTATCTAATTTATTTTTACTTTCATCATATTTTGCTTTGGTTTTGATACCCCTTAATTCGAAGCTATCTCTTTACAACCTTTCCTTTTTATAACCTATCATACTTTCATAAATCAGAGTCCATTTTCTGTAGGCTGTTTTTGAACCCAGTCAACGACGGATACTTTTGCTAGTATAAATATAAATAGATATATACATTGTGTGTACTTTTATGAATATATATATATATATATATATATATATATATATATATATATATATATATGAACATATAAAAATTCCTGATGTATATGCTCCCTATCTTAGGTTGATGTCATTGGGAAGTGATATACACAAACTACCATTCGCGTATTAAGCGATCTTCTTTGTGTAAAATGAACCTAGATATTTAGAGAATGTGAAAATTTTGTTAATGCACTGCCTGCATAGCAGCAGCCGTATGGCGCAACAGCTAGAAGCGCTAACTGTTGTTTTGGCGATCGGGTTATAATCCTGGCTTGAGACAGTTGCTTGTCTAGCCGCACTGATGGGCTGTTAAATAGCGAAACACTACTCTGTTGATTACTCAATGTATATATATATATATATATATATATATATTCACTGATTGCAAAGGCGTAATCGAAGCATATTATAAGGTATTTACAACTACTCTTTCGATTATCGGATTTTAATCATGCCAAAATGCACTTTATTTCGTTTTGATGGATTGGTTGTTCTTATTTCAGCTGATGAGTTTAGGCTATAATAGGTTCACTGAGTGATATAAAAATTAAGTGTTTGATTTTGCGCTCTGAATAGATACTGTCGAGAATTGTAAACGTCAACTCAATTAAAGGATTATTATAAGATGGTCAAATTCATGAACTTTGGATTTTAGTAATTTTTTTCATGTATTCACTACATTGCTCTTTAATTTCACACAGCTTCTTAAATAAAGAGTTATATATATATATATATATATATATATATATATATATATATATACACAACCCCCCACATATATATATGTATATATATATATATATATATATATATATATATATATATATATATATACATATATATTGAGAAAATATATTTCTACTGAAAATCCTTATCAGTAGAATCATACACTCTGTGAAGGACAGAAAACTATGTACTATGGTGCGACGTTTCTGACGGTCTTGATTCTAATAATAAGTTCTAAATCAGATACATTCAGAAATTGTTATGTATGCCTTTCGAATTAGTTTGGACATTTATAACAGTGGCGTATCTGTTTTTATCCTTCACGTAAGCTATATTCCCTTCAGTACAAAGATATGTCCCCTTTTCATAATGAGGCAATTTTTAATTTCACCTGTTTTTAGAGTGCTGTTTTTTGGAGTTTTTTTTTTAGCTGGTTTTCAATCACATTTAACACACCCTCCTGCTACGTTTTCCTCCAGTGGGAAAGAAAATAAGTAGAAATAGTTTGGTTATCTCAGGCTTAATAAATCCAATTGGCTAGGGTAAAGATATTGATGTAGTTTCAGATGGTACAACTAAGTAAATTTTACCTTGGTCAATGTAGAGGAAACACTTCTATATTAATGCAATTTTTATTTTTGCCTACTTCTAAAGTGTCTCTTTTGAGACAGGTGGTGTTCACACGCATTAAAAACAACCTTGTGTCACATTTTGCTCTCGTGAGGAGGCAAATAAATAGCAATATATGGTTTTAATGTAGTAAGATGACAGAAGCTTGGCAGACTCGGATTTTTAGGTCGCATCTTGGTCCACTTCATTACCGTCACCGTAAATATATTGTGGATACGTCTCTTTTAACATAACACTAAAGATTGAGAAATCTTTACATTGATAAACGCGCTGATTGAACAGGACGCATCACAAAAAAAATAATCCGTTTCTGGGTGTATTCTTTGATCCCTTGTGGAATTGATCCGACAGAATATTCTTAGAGCTATGCCGTAAAGAATCCAATTTTTACTTCTTTATGGCGTGTTTTGTTCGCGGATATCGTAATAGAATGTTCGCCCCATAAATTTAGCTTTGTTACAATTCTGTATTCGGGTATAAAACTCTGCAAAGTAAATTGACTAGCGCAAATCTTCATTCAAATCCATAATATATCGGCCATTTTTCCCCGTCATTTTTTTTGTTTCACTTTTTTTCTCTCTTATTTCAACCAGGTTTTTCTTCATAATATTAATAATAAAAACGATATAGAATAACAGAAACTCATTACTTTTAGCTATGCAAGCGGAATGTCTTAAAAGGTATGTTACAGTTCATGAGTTGCGTTTTGGAGTAAAGTAAACTATAAAAGCGATAGTTGTTGTGACTCATCGGGTCACGGAAACGTGTGGATTTGTGATAGATTTTCAATAATAATTGCTTGAGTTTTTGTATTTAACATCTCTCATTCTTTTTTCTCGTTTTTATTTTTTGTTTACACTTATATTCCTCTTCTGTTCTTGAGAATTTCTTTTTCCAGCCTATTATTTTTATGTTTCTCCTTTAATTTAGTATTGAGTTTCGTAGTATTCTCTCCTGAATTTAATTGTATTTTAATCGTATTTTTATTATTTTTTTCTAGTCTTAGGTTATTTTCTATCTTTATTAAATAAGGTTTTCCTGTATTTTGATGGTTTTTGTTCCTGCTTCTATATATTTTTCATGTGTTTCGGACATTTTTTTCTTATTCTTTTTACTGTTTTATATCTTGGCTTTAATCTAACATATTGTTAACTTTTTCTTTACTTGTTTAATGACAATTATCCACCGGTAAATTCATTTTACATAGATTCGAAAAAGTTGTCAAAAAACAAATATATAACAAATAAATGTTATCAAATGCAAGATAAGTTACTTTTCTACAAAACTGGATATATTTTTCGTGTTTTTATTCAATGTAACATATTTATTCAGCTCGAATAACATACAGTGGTTACCGATGTATTGGAACATTCAAGACGGCGTCTGCTTCTCTCTTTAACACGGTAAGTTTGGGAAAAGGAGTTATAAATACAAAACCGGATAAAATACTGTTAAAAACTCGCTCAATATATGTTACCGTGACATAGGTTGACATATATTCGGCGGGTTTTTAATAGTATGTTGTATAGTTTTTTTATTTATAACACCTTATCCCAAACATACCGTGTTAAAGAGAGAATCAGACGCCATCTTGAATTTTCGAATACGTCGGAAAACACTGTATGTTCTTCGAGCTGAATAAACATGTTACATTGAATAAAAACACGAAAAATATTTGGTAGAAAAGTAACTTATCTTGCCTTTGATAACATTTATGGTTATATATTTGTTTTTGACAACATTTTCGAATCTATGTGTACAGTAATACAAACCCAATTACGTTAATGAAATGTATTGTAAGACCACGAGTGAACGCGCGTTTTTTTTAGTTTAGTTTCATATATATATATATATATATATATATATATATATATATATATATATATATATATAAGTATTTTAAAATTTTATCTTTCTAGCTTTAAAAAAAAGTTTAAACATTTTATCAGCCGGCTTAATTTATTTTTAAATATTGAAAAATTTCAGGAAATTAATTTTTGCTAGATTTTTAAAACATGTGTGTCAACAGCTTAAAAAAATCGTGTTTTAAAAAGTCGATGTTGTCTCGCATTTTCATTAGTTTTGTATGCTGTAAATTTTTTTTTTTAATATTAGCAATTTATTTGAAGCTTCTTCTTTTGAATGGTAAAACATTTAGGATGATAATATTGAATTAAATTATAGTTACCTCGTGTTAAATACAGGGGGGAGCACGTTAAAACTTACCTTGCTGAATGGAGATGGTGTAAAATCTTTTTTTTTTTACTGCATTATAATTATTTATCTTTCGGAAATGAAAATACTGTCACTTTTTGGTCCTTTACGATAATTTCCTCAGCAATTTGGAACGATGCACCGTGACGGCATTTTAATAAAAAAAGAAATATTACACTGACTTCAAGACGTTACGAGTGACTACCGGTGTCACCGGTATGGACTATCCGTGATGACGTCAGCAGATAAAATTATTTTGCCCACCGGCCATCTTGTCTTTTAAGACGGTCTTGGTTTAGCTCTTTACTCCATTTACATGATTCTCTTATTTATTTATTTATGTATTTGTGGTTGTTTCGTTCATCTAACATTGTCCAGTCTTTACAGTAAAAATCCACTATCTAATTGTTTTCCTTATGTGTTTCCGTTATGAGACAATCGCTCATACATTTGTATATTTTCTTGTTAAGTTATTTTCTTTCTTATTATTAAACATATTTTATTATAAGGACTTTTCTTCCATCCCATCCATTTTTGAGGCATTAGATATTAATTTCTAATATATATATATATATATATGATTTCGAACTTTGCTTGAGGTAGTTGCTTGTCTCATATATATATATATATATATATATATATATATATATATATATATATGTGTGTGTGTGTGTGTGTGTGTGTGTGTGTGTGTGTGTGTGGTCCGCACCTGGATTGAGATAGTTGATTGAATAGCCGCACTCATGAGCTGTTAAACAGCGAAACAGTTCTATATGTGGATTACTCAATTTATATATATATATATATATACATATATATATATATATATATATAAACACATAGAATCTGCCACTTACTTCCTCACTCTATTGCAACAGTGCTCATAAATAACTATAATGGTGTAAGAAAATGAGGACACATCCAAGGGATCTCACTTTCATATAAGGTTTCCAAAACGATCATTTTTAAAAGACAAATTTCCAGAAGTTTTTCAGCACATTGGTATTTACAGGCTGTATTTTACTTTTTAAAAGCATATCGCACGGAATAAGTAAGCAACTAGTACAATACTTTATAGATTAATTGTAATAAAATGGTATTAGAATTAATTCGGTTATTATTAATAGAATTCGCCCAAAATTGAATGTGTTCTGTTATAACAAGTTCATAACATGTATAGAAGTGTTATTAAGTGAGATGATATCGAATCATGCGGTTCCGCCTGATATATAGAAAATACTTGATCTGCAACGCCATATATTTCGATTTCAATTTACTATGATATAGTTACCCCGACTTCATATGTATCGCGGTATAAGCTGACAAGCGGAAAATGAAACTATTTCGAGCTCCAAAAGAACCGGTAAGTTTGACTGCAAAAGCATTTTCAAGTCTTGCCCGAGAACAAAATATGCTTTGCAATCCATTGTGTGTACGTTTCGATATTCCCTTATATCTAAGCACCCAAATATAACGTAGTAAACGGTATGTTTATGATTGTGCCTTCCTTATTGACTGAAACATTGCTTTTCTCATGGAATGCCCTAGTTTGTTATCACACCTAGATTTGCTAGCTCCTTTTAAAAAGGGGGTTAGTTTATTGTTACTCACCTGAGGCACCCATACACAAATATGTCGACGGAGTTAGATACATTCTTTGCCGACCGGGGTTCTCTTCGTCTAAGGTGTTGGCTTTTGCATCCCTATTTCTGCCTCCTATATCACGTCCTCATGCCGTGGAAAGGAGATCATTTATCTCCCTACAGAACCTCTTTCAAAGAAGCGACGCTACACGTGTTTTTTCTATTTCATAAGTATCTACATTATATGTACTCGACTGACCCTTTTTCATATGCATACCTTTAAAATATCCACAACAAAGACTATTTTTAAAAACACTGTAGAGAATATATTTCCAAGAACCACTTATCTCTGAAAGGGATTTCTATGTTTCTACTTCCTGTACACTACAACATGACGGCTTTGAACATAAATGTAAACAAGTCCATTGGTATATGATCGACTGTGGTGCAGCTTTCTTAAATTCCCTCTGTAAAACATTAAAAAAAAACAATTTACTCTCTTTAATTTGCGTATTATTAATTACACAGAATATCGACGTGCAGAGTTTATTTTTCGAATTATTTTCATAAATATGGACAAGTTGGTTGGATGGTTGGTTGGTTTTGTTTTACGGCATATCAACCCTTTTCAGGTTATTTAATGCCGAATCCAAAGATGTTGACGAAATATTTTTTTAATAAAATATATTTGTTGTTTTCAAGTCGGATTCTATTTAACCCATAGGAGTGACCCTAACAAGTACAACCGCTCCCGGTCAGAGTTGACTGGGGGGGGGTAATGACAATTAAAGGATGGCTCCACATTCCCAAAATCCCGTTAGCTAGGGTCTCACCATCGGATATATTTTAAGGTCATATCCAGGACCGCTACGAATAAGTAAAATTAAAACAAAACATTTAAATTACTGTATTCATTGTTTAAAGGTAGCGGTATCAATCCTAAACTCCTAAACAAAGTATTCCTGGATATGACCTTAAACACTCTCCGATAGTGAGGTCCCAGCTTGCGGGCTTTGAGGAGTGTGGAGCCACCCTTTACTTACCATTGCTCCCAGGTTCACTCTAAGCCGTTAGGGTCCAGACGAGGGGGTGAATAGAAACCGACTTGAAAAAAAAAAACAAATATTTTATTAAAATGGGGATATAATTACATGACTCCGAAATTATATCCCGTCGCGGCTCACCACCCGGTTCAAGAGTAGACGCTATTACAGTAAAACACTTTCTGACATTAAGAGGCTTAAATAGTAACTAGCAAGTTATTTTGCAGCTAATCAGGTTCCTCTGGTACGTCGAGGGATCACAAGTGCAATGATTTTATCAGATCACAGCCCATTAAAATACTTTTAAAACAGGCACAGGGATGCAAGATTGCGGTGATCGGACAGCGGTTGAAGCCTAGCTGACAATGTGGGACATTTTAGATTGGGGGCACTTTTTGAGACCCTATCCACGAGGGAGTGTCTAGTGGTAGATGCTTACGTACAGATATAACAGTAATACTCTATGCATGGGCAAATGCGGCGTTTGTTGCCGTAAAGGATATTCTCAGGTGTGAGTAGTTTTCTAGCACGATAGAGGGGTGCCAACTTTCTTGCATCAGCCTTTGTTATGACCTCAATGTTTTTGTTCCAGTTCACATTTTTTGTGAATGTTAATTTAAGGGGTTTGAAGGACCATTTCTCAGGTAGAGATTTCTTTTTCATGTGTATCAATGTGTTATATAGCGGGTGTCATAAAGGTGATTGTATCATAAAGGGAATAGTGTCAAGAAGGAGATTCGTGTACGTGATCGTCTAGTTTCTAATCTTATTGTTCATGTCTTCGTGGGTGTGTGTTTGTGTGCATGCATTTCTTAACATACCTTTTCATTCATGTGTCGTCGGTTGTTCCTCTGGTTTCATCGTCTCTTGGAGGGGAGCTGGCCTGTTGGATGAAGAATTCACTCCAAGATGATAATTAAGTTTTTTTATGTTTTTATTCACCTTCCAAAGGTCGACACAGAATGGAGGTGAACCTTGCTTGCTTGCTTGGTACACGTCAGCGTCCTCCCCAGTCCAGGGGGGGACAGCTGAAAAGCCGTATGTCTTCTTCAACACCCGAAATCAAACTGCAAGAAAGAATCAGCTAACCTCACCACATGGCACCACGTCATCTGGTCAGCTGACCCTTCTTCTGTAAACGTGTCCACTGTCCACGTTATTCACCTCTCTCTCTTTCCCTCCCTCTCCCTCTTTCTTTCTCTATTCTCTAATAGAGACACAGAGAGAGACAATAGAAAGAGTAAGAAAGCCAGAGAGGGGGGAGGGATGCTCTTTAACAAATGGTTGGCGTCAAAGTTTTTTTTTTTTTTATTAAAGTAGGTCAGTTTATAAGGCGTAAAGGTTATAAAAATACCACGATTCATTCATGCAAATAAGTGTCGGACTGTTGTTTACGCCTTAAATGCAATGTTTGCTACAAGAACTGCATTTTCCATTGAAGGACCTTCAGCATGTCAGAGAATGATTTATTTCTCTTTGATTCCGTAACACTATTTACGATCTTTCTGTTTTTCGCTTTCAGTAAATGTAATTGTCATTCGGTGCCCTGATAAATGGATACTAAATCTACATCCCGTAATTAAAGTTTTTCAGCATCTCTCTACAACCTCGTACTTTATCAGTACCGACTGAGTGAATAACTTTGTTTTGTTGTTAAGGCTTTTTTTTCGTGTTGTTGTCGTTCTATTTCACAACGTTGTCTCACAACTTCTTTAATTTACCATTTCAGAAGCACTTATTCTTCTGACTCCATCAACTCGTACCCTTCTCTGCTTATGTAATAATCGATCACGTTTAACGTCTTTAGAAAGTAGTCGTATCATTTCCGGAAATAATTCTTTACTTAATGCTTTAAGATCGAATCTGTTTTATCGGGTTCTTCTTTTTGTTGTTTCCCCTTTTTTTGCTTCCTCTTCCGATTATTTTTTTTCGATTCCCTGTTTTGTTTCTTCGTACTGTATATTATTTTCCCTTATTCGTTTACTAGTTTCTGCAACGGCCATACCTGTTTCTCTTTAAGATATCTCTGTCTGTCCCTTTTGAGCGTTCAATTGTATTTTTTTTTTCTTATTGTAAATAATTAATTTTTCCTTAATTCTCTCTTTGCTTTAATTCTCTCTATTTTCACTCATTTATTTCTTTTAATCTAACCGGGCTTTTAACCCTTTTGTTCTTAATTCCTTTTAGTTGTTTTATTGTATAACTATTCATGAAACTATCGTTCGGCTTGGATGTTTGTAGAGCCTGCCCATCCCTAGCCAGTTAGCTTTTTAAAAGACAATCATTTTTTTTTTTTAGTTAGTGAAGGCAAATGTTCTTTGTTGTAATTGGTGAGCGAAATTATTGCATGTTTTTTGACTAATGAATTAGAGATCCCTGCTAGTTACCTTAAACTGGCCCAGATGTGATGAAGCAGAAAATTTTCTGGGAAACTTTTCTAGCCGCTTTCTCATGCTATGGAGGTGAGCAGTGCATTCCTAAAGAGAACTCCTCAGTCAGTTTGGAGTCTACCGAGTTCCCTTGCTGGTTCGCTCAGAAGAAAGACAACTATAAAGCCTGACCCACCTTTGTGTAGGTTATCATAATTTAATAATGCTTATAGAACTGTACTTGTGCTAAGTTGGTGCAACTTCTTCCATAGGGTTGTCAACGATTTTCTTTGTGGAATTACGGCAAATGATCGCTTCTGCTATTCAAATGAAGTTCTACTTTAATTGTTTTCTTTCTTTTTATTATTTATTGGATTTCGTTTATTGATTCTGCGTGTCATTGTATATTTTTATTTCTTTATTTTAACTTCACCTTTATTGATCTTTCATTACACGATTACATACAAAATTCATTACAATTTTTTTGTCCTACTACAAAAACAGAGTGCACCTGTAAACCTCCCATTATCCCTTCGTCCGTTCATCTGACCACAATTTTTTCAATAACTACGCGTTGGAATTTTTTGGAAATTTGGAACACACATTAAACAAGACATAAGTAAAAAACTTAACAGAACGGATTTTGAGGGAAAACTTACGTTGCCCTTTCAACATTGGAGTGCCTTCCGGGTTAAAATGGCTTAAATTGACACATTTGTGCTTATTAAAAAAAATAACGATGCCTAGGATTTTTATAAAACGTTCCAAAAAGTTGTACCTACGGATTTCTATATAATTTTGTTTTTCTATACTTCGTGATGTGTCACAGAGGTTGTTTATTTTTTAAATTTGTATTCTACTTTCATTCTGTTAAGTTTTTCTGTTGTACCACATCTTTTTATCTGCATTCTTTATCCCGGCATTCCTCTTGTGTTATACGCTACTTGCTTATTACTTCGTCCTTTCATATAGAGATTGCTGTAGAGAGATGCCGAACAAACCTTAATTACGCGATGAGGATTTAGTATCCATTTATCAGGGCACCGAATGACAATTGCGTTTACTGAAAGCGAAAATTCTGAAAGTGACACTGACTACGTTATTAACGACACATATTGACAAAATAAGCGTTTCAAGTTCGAATTCAATAATCTCCGCGGAAACACTTTCACTTAGTATGTTGAGAACCTTAAAGCAATTACCCCTGATGATACTCAACCCTAACCCCTGAAGATACTCATTTCTCCCTAAAAACAATTCAAATCGGAAAGATTTTTGTTAGGCATTTAGGTTTGCTTTCTCATGAGTTGGCATTGCTCCATATTTTCGTTTAATTCGTCGCTTCTGTTTTCCCTTCTTCATTAGACACTAACGCACGTTTTATTATACTTCTAACTCCATTTTCTTTACTTATTATAATTATTATTATTATTATTATTATTATTATTATTATTATTATTATATTTCTTTAAATATTTCCAACTGCTTTCCTATATTTTCTATTCCCCCATCATCAGTTGATTTTTTTTTCTTTTTAATGCTTATCTTGTTTAGTTTTCCTTTACATTTTTACAATTTCTTATATTTTTGCGTTTTCTAGTTTTCTCTTTTTATTTATGTACTCTGTTATATAAAACTCACTTGTCTGTTTAAATGTATGTGTGTATGTACGTATGTATCTTTGAATGCCTGCCTAAGACTTGCAAGTCATTAAAAACCTAGATAAATATAAAATGTAGCTTGCTCTACTTCCGTATTGGGAACTCTTGTATTAACCTCGTTATATTATCCTACCTTTGAACACCGATTACCCTACCTTTGAAAATATGCAACATTTAATCATATATATATATATATATATATATATATATATATGTATATATATATATATATATATATATATATTAATGTCTACATATAAATCTATACTTTCGTATATTGATTTTATGTGAGTAAATGAAGTAGTTATATATATATATATATATATATATATATATATATATATATATATATATATATATATATATATATATATATATATATGATATCTTTTAAAATGTTTCTTCAAATTAATATGAACGTTTTGGATTATCTTTATTCGAGAATGTCATTGTTTTGTCCTATTTTGAGTGGCCTCGAAGCAGTAAATATGAAAATGGAGTAGAATATTTTAAAGATCACGCTCAAGTATATGATTTGGTCTTACGAAACAGATACTGTCAAGAATTGTAACTTTCAACTGTATTAAAGGAATAAATTTTGAGATGGTCAACATCATGAAGATTGGAATATAGACGTTTGCGCTTCAGTATATTTCTGTGTAATTACATTGAACGTCTTAGATGAAGATTGGTGTATATCAAAAAGAAGTAATGTATATTTCCACACACACAGACACACACAAACGCACACAGACACAAACCCACACAGACCAAAACACACTCACACAGACACACCCAAACCACACACACAGACACACACATACACACACAGACACCCACATACACACATGCACACATACACACACTGACCCACACACGCATACATACACATACTGACACACACACATGCATACACACAAAAACACACATACACACATGCATACTCACACAGACACACACATCCACACACAAACACACACAGCCACACACATACAACCACAGACACACTCACAGACACCCACATGCACACACATACACACACAGATACACAGACACATATACATACACCCTCACAACCACCCACCCACATACACACACAAACACACACACGCACACAAACACACACACACACACACACACACATATATATATATATATATATTCAACAAAATATTACTAAATGCAACGGAGACACTTTCCTTTATGATTCTTTTGGTTATTTTTAGATTTTCCGTATAATCTTTTTGGTAGCGACATCAAAAATATTAATAAAAGGTCCAAGTTATTGCCGTCACGAAAGCTTTCGATTCGTACACGAATCATCATCAGGTGTTGAATTAAAAGTGTGAAGGAGCGAAAATGTTAATTAAAAGTGGAAACTAAAATATACAGTAGACGGCTATAGGGTAAAATATAGAGAGTCGATGAAAAGTCGATTAAAATTAGACAAGTAATCAACAATCTCAGCAAAAATAAACTTTCTTAGCGACACGCAATATGGTTTCCGTTCTGCTTTATCTACAGCAGATGTTCTTACATTTATATCGCATAGGATTAGCGAATCTCTCGACCGAAGCTACTTTTCTAAGGCAATTGCTCTTGAAATATCAAAGGCCTTTGATCGAGTATAGCGTAAACGTTTACTTTCCAACGTCTCCAGCTACGGTATAGCTGGAAATGTATTCTCAATTATTAAACTATTTCTCTCTGATAGGTTCATAAGAGTAGTGGTTGATGGCCAGAAATCAGAAGCTCTCAGTATTAATGTTAAATTCCCTCAGAGATCCATCTTGGGTCGTGTTCTCTTCCTGATCTACATTAATGATCTTCCAAATCACATCCTTACATCATTCATAGACATTTATGCTGATGACACTACTATCTATATTAGCACATCTAAGGACGTAAACGACCAATTTCTCTCGGATTCTCTCTCTTCTGATCTTGGTACAATGGGGAAAAGGCGGGGTGTTACTTTTAATGCATCTCAACCCAAGCTTTTATCTTTACATCATAAACGCTCTGATCCCGATCTGACATCAATTGGAAAGAAGAGATCTCTTCTTGGGGGAGCCTCACATGCTGACAAGTTTTTGGGTTCGACATTTTTTTTCCTGATCTTAAATGAAACACATACATTAAATCCTTTGCCAAGGCTGATAGATAAATGGTGAGATCCTTCTATCGATCCAGAAGATATCTCCATGTTGACGCAATTCTTTATCTATATAAAATCCAGATACGTCCATGGATGGAATACTCTTGCCACATTTGGGGAGGAGCTGCTAGAAAGGACTTATCCTGCCTTGATAGAGTTCAAAATAGACTTCGTAGCCTCTTTTTCCTGTAACCTCTTTCCCATAGAAGAGATGCTGCGAGGTCGTCTCTACTTTATCATTATTTTCATGGAAAGTGCTCGTCTGAGCTCCAATCTATGGTCCCCCTCGCCAAACTTTCACAAAAAATACCAGTCTAGCAGAAAAAACCTATCACTAATATCCTCCACTGTTTATCCGTGCCTAAATCAAAACATAAATTCCATGAGCAAAGCTTATTTTTTAGACCTGCACGCCTATGGAATGTCTTCCGTTTTCCTGTTTTCCAGCTGACTACAATATGGTTGTCTTCAAGTCTAACGTAAACAAGTTTTTGATGAGCCGTCCCATACATAAATTTACCGAATTTCCATTACTAACTATTACTATATTGTTCAATTTCTACTGTACACATTTTACCCCTTATCCTCGAGTGTCATTTTGGCCTTAATAAGTGGTGATGCCTATGTAAAGAAAGTCGATTAAAAATGCGAGTATTTAAATCAGCAAGTTCCTGAACACCTTTAACAAAGTCTACTCAACACGACCCACGGAAGATATTTTTGAACGTTACTGCTTTTCTCGAACGCGATATCATTTATAGGGGATGGAAGGGTTCTACTGTACACACTTTAACCCATATCCTCGAGTGTCCTTTTGGCCTTAATAAGTGGCGATGCCTATGTAAAATATTTTGTAATATTATTTTTATGTTCTATAATATATATATATATATATATATATATATATATATATATATATATATATATATATATATATATATTTAATATCTCAGTAATGTTTCTTCATAATTTTGGGAAAATTGAACAAGATTACCTTGATTCGAGAATGCCATTGCTTGGTCCTATTTTGAGTTGTCACAAGGCAATAAATGCAGAAGAATATTTTAAAGATCTAGCTCCAGTATATGAATTACATTTTTAAAGTACACTAAGACAACAGGGAAAATGACAGGCGAAAGCTACTAAAAGGTTTACGGATAAAGACGGTTATAACATATATATATATATATATATATATATATATATATATATATATGTATATATGTATATATATATATACACAAAGAGAGAGAGAGAGAGAGAGAGAGAGGAAAAGAGAGAAACATAAGTGTACGGGTTGGTAGAGATGGAGTTGTAGAAATTTTAATTATGCACATAATTTCACTTCTATTTAAATTTATATGACCGCCAGCAACGCCAGGTACCCTTGCGTTACATATATGTTCTTATGTTTTTGTTTTTCTAAAAAGCACTAAAATTATACATCCGACTTATCTTTTTTGAAACTTCTGAATATGATTTTCTCATGCGTATCGATAAAAAGCGTTAAATATAATTTTCGTCACAAATCGGAATTAGCACATCTGAAAGAATATGAGCCCTTTTATCTTTTATGCGAAATCGCCGCCCAAATTTCATTTCCTCGTGGATTAACTCATTTAAAAAGAACTCCTTACAATGTTAGATGAATAAAGCAACACCTTTTCATCAAAAGAGTTACAATTGTAAGATATTGAAATAAAGATGACACTTTTTATTGTTTGTTAAGAAAAAAATAAACAAAGCCATTGAGTGAAATACAATACGAAAAAAAAATCTGAGAATAGCGCGGGAAAAGAAACATGTAATTACAACGACAACATGGAAAGTTTTCCAAAAGTAAGTTCAAAGAATGATTACACATAAACACAATTACGCACACAAATCCACACAAGTACACAAACTCTAACGCACATACACGCACACGAACACACGTATCAATATATGTATGTAAATAATTTATAAATACTCAATCAAAATATATTATACATATGACTAGATAACTTGTAATATAGATCTACTGCATCCATCGTTGCGTGTAATTTACACACATACGTACACACATATTCATATATATATATATATATATATATATATATATATATATATATATATATATATATATATATATATATATACATATAGTGTTTCAAACTCGTGGTGCTAGTTTAAACGCCTTACAACGATTCCCCGGTGATCAAATTACAGCGTCTCTCGCAAACGGACACCTGCTGTTAGTGCACAAACAGCTGCCTCCTAAGCCATCCCATTTATAAATTCGATACTTTTTACCCAGTTCCTATGAATATTTATGTGTGTTCATATATATATATATATATATATATATATATATATATATATACGTGAACATGTCTGTGTGTGTGTCTGTGTACATTTCTCTACGCAATAATTCTGTCAATTTTTAGTCTACACACTCGAAATTTGATATACAGGGTACTGAGATTTGGGAAAATAGATGTGATCGGTTTTCGCCGGAAATGTGGTGATTAAGGGGTCAAAGTTCGACGATTTGACATTTGGGAACTCTACCAAACTCCACCGACAATGTTAGGTCTAAACACTTGAAATATTAAATATAAGTTCATCGGACATTTATCTAATAACTCGATTTGAGCTCAAAACAATAAATTTTAAGGGGTCATAATAGAGGTCAAAGTTTAAAAATTGACCGTTTTTTTTTGCCCAGCATACACCTTCAAATACACCGCCGAAATGGTAGTATATATATATATATATATATATATATATATATATATATATATATATATTACTGCACATACATGTATCCCTACAGAACTAATATTTCTCAGTTTTCTATCGATAACACGCGCACGTACACGCACCCACATACGCACGTATATAATATTAAATACATATATCGATATGTGTGTGTATACTGCAGCGGAATTGTATATGCAAGTTACGAATTGTAATACTAGTACTCCTTTAAGTGTTAAAATTATTGTATGAAGTTAAGATAATTTGACATATTCTTACTTTATATATACAGTGATAAAGAAAAATTTTTTTTCTTTTTTTAGAAAATACACGTTTCCGAAGACAGACAATTTCGATTGGCAGGCGTATATTTGCAACTGTTTATTTGTATTTTAAATTAGTGGAATCTATTGTAAAAAGATAAAATGAATTCCGACGACTTCTTTTAATGGAAAATCATTAAAACACTTTTTTTAATGAAGTTAATCTTAAAAAAAAAGGTCTTGTTAAAATGTATTGCAATATTTCATGATAACCTTTTGTCAACATTCGATATTAGATTTGCAATTATATCAATTAGTTGTTTGCAGCTTAAATTTCTTTCAGAATTCACATTGATTGTTAAATTGCCAATGACTAGACTTAAATTGTCAACGGAATTCAAATCACAGCTGTTTGATGGTCAGGTCTTAAGAGATTCTTCAATAAATCCCTGCCATTCTACCTAGATTAGTCAACTTTGAAGCATGTCTCCGGCGTTGCAGTATACTATTATACACATATAATCTCAGGCTCCTGTATTTTTAATTTTCACCCCAAACCAGGCACATTGCCACTTTGGTGTAGGGGGCTACTATCAGAGGCAGCAACTACTGGGGCGCTATGTTGGGATTTGGGCAGCAAGATGTCGGTCACGTTGCACTTGAACTTGTGCATGTCAGTACGGTTAGGGAAGAAGGAATCTGGAATGGAATTCCAGAGTCTTGCGGTTCTGGGGAAGAAACTACTGGAGTAGTTTTTTTTTTTTTTTTACATCTAGGGATTTCTACTGTGTGTGGTGGAATTTAGCTGCCTGTCGGGTTTGTAGAGACTGCCTACGTCGTGGGGGCACAAGTGTCTGCAGTTCGTCAGAGCATTCACCATTAAAATACTTGTAGAACAGGCAGAGGGAAGTAACGTTTCGTCGATGGGACAGAGGCTGTATTATAGATGCCAGTTCAGGGCCTATCAGATTGGCGACTCTTTTCTGAACATTGTCTAGGAGCGAGAGACTAGTAGCAGATGCACCAGCCCAAATGTGACAACAATAATCCATACATGGGCGAATGGTGGCCTTATAGAGGTACAGGATACTTTCAGGTGTCAGTAGTTTTCTAGCACGGTAGAGAGCGCCTACCTTTCTCGCAGACTATCCGTGACCCTTTGGGTCAGCACGTTATATTAGCTATGGAATTCATGTATCAGCGTGATACTTGTGACGTAAAGAGAATATTTTTTTTTACATAATAGAAACATTTCTATGAAAGTCTACTAGAATGAAAAATCACGGACGGATCTCTCAAACATGAAAAAAATCCTCCCTATTCGTGTAAAGTTACCTATTTCTCCGAATAATCGCTAAAAAATCGAAAATTGAACGTGATTTCCTACGAATCGAACGCCGACGAAAGTCATTTAACAGGAAAAACGTACATGGCCCTAGTGATGCGAAATATAAGAATGAAAAACCCATATTAGAATCCTTCAACCAAGTTATAGAAACTTAAAATCTAAAAAAACAAAAAATTAATAAATGCTGAAGCAAAAAAATAATACCTAAATAAATAAAATAAAACTAATATTGAAACAGATTAGTAAATGTGTCAACAAATTCACCGTTTTCTCACTTAACTATTTTGTATCTAGAAATGTAAACAAAACATACAAAAGAAGGGAGGAAGGAAAAGGGGCGGATAGAGAGTAGTAGATGTAGTAGTAGTAGTAGTAGTAGTAGTCTTGGATTTACTACAATTGTCCTCATGTTTGTCAACAGGTAAAACTTGTTTAGCTGTAAGAAAACAGCGACAGTATAATTGTAATAAAGAATAGTTGTGAAACATCTCCACCCTTCCCATGTTAAATAATAATTTTGAATTAATAACGTAAAGGTTTTAGTGTGAAGGTCAAAATCTGCAAAAGAAGCGATTTGTGTTTATTTGTTTACGTTGTTATGGGTCAATGTTTATGCGCGCACGCGCAACCAGGTGTCGTAAACCAGAAAGTGGGTTACATCACTTGTTACAAGGCCATTTTAGTTTTATAATTATATATATATATATATATAGAGAGAGAGAGAGAGAGAGATTTATATATATATATATATATATAATTATATATATATATATAAATGAAAACAAAGGGATGTAGTGTTTTACTGATATACACAATGGTAAACTTCAACCTAATGTAAACAACACTTTTTATATATAGAAAATTTAATCCCAACCGAAAAAAAAGCTCAATATGCAATAAAGAATAGAGCTTATTATTAGAGAACGAAAATTAAAACTGTAAGTTGAACTTTACAATCAAATATTATTGTTCGACTGAATACTTCAAAGAAAAAGTAAAAAGTCCTTTTTCCACGGATTTTCAAAGAAAGCTGTTTTTGTTATTCTTCTCATTTGAAGACATAAAGAAATCAGCAAAATATATCTTTAGCAATGCTAGATTTTACTAGTAAAGGCATTACGTGAGGGCACATTATATTGTAGTTATAAATTTCCAATCAAAAAATAAGACCATTTTTTTTTAATAAATAAATATATATAAAAACAAACCGCGCCTAATAATCAAGCTTGCAGTAAATCCTCCCAAGGTTATCGAAATGCATTTTAATCATCCTTTGAAACTCCGAGAACTAAGGACTTTGTAATTTGTTGTTTGGAGTATTCAGTCGAACAATAAATTGTGATTGTAGAGTTCAACTTACAGTTTTATTTTTCTTTCTCTTATATATATATATATATATATATATATATATACATATATATATATATATATATATATATATATATACAGCCTTTGAGACTTTACACGACTGGTCGCGCCACAGTAAATTTACAATTTCTTGGGGAGACTAAAAATCATAAATCACTGTCCCGCCAGTCGATAAAATTTCTTAAAATAAAGAAACGGTAAAAACTCATTTATTTTACGACCCTCAAAATAGGCCGTCACTTAGAGTGACCTATGCCTCATCATTTGTGAATTCTGTCATCTCTAGCTGTGAGCTCGTTGGAATATCGTATTAAGAAAAGAGTGGTCACGCCAAAGGTCAACAAGAAGTAAAATTTACAGAATCGGCGTGTAGTCAAAATGTTGCGTTCATTTTACTCTCTGATTTTTAAATTCATTGTGAAAAAATATTCTTCGACGCTCCAACTACATACACATCGTGCTTACAAAAGTAAAGATGAACATTTGAAAGAGGGAAAACGCATCGTTCCGTCAAGCATCCGCAGAAATGATTCTTATTTCTCTGGAACAATAATATGAATGATGCTATATAAAGAAACTGGTGTTGTATTTTAATGTTTTGTTGAATATTTACTGAAATGTTTGTAGTAATAAAATAGCTGATTTACAAGAGTTAAAGAAATATTTTCTTGTGAGATTATACAAATTGTAATTTCTTGAAGTGTTGTAAAATTATTTGCTGTTATTGAATGAAAGAAAGACATGAAGTCGGACGAGTAAAAATATTTCCCCTCACACTCGACCGGTTGTCGAGTAATTTTTTTTTCAAATCTCAAATATATATATATATATATATATATATATATATATATATATATATATATATATATACTAGAAATTCAGCCCGGCTTTGCTCGGCCCCTATTTACTGTTCAATACTTCCCTATGTGTGAATATACTTTATGTAAGATTTCAACTATTTAGACCCAACATTGCCTTAATAATCGCGGAGGTATTTTTTTTTTTTATAAATTGGACGCCAATTTTCACACATTAAAATTATATATTTTAATCTCAAATCAAAATATAAAGTTGTACCCATGTCCAAGTTACCTACATATAAAATTTAAAGTCTTCAGACCCAAAATTGGGGGAGAAATTTCGTAGAATCGGCAATGGTCAACTCTTTCAATTTTGGCATTTTCACAGCCAAGTTTCCGCCCCCAATCTGATTAAAATATTTGCCGCCTGTCTGAATACCCGTTATGTGTTATTTTTAAATGATTAGACCCAAAATTCGGTGAGTGGTTTACTAGACACTGCAAAGGTCAAATCTTTTGAACATTTACCTCTCGTAAGCTTATATTTCCGACCCATATCGATTAAAAAGCTTACACTATCTCTGAATAACCTGTATGTAAAATTTCAAATGTTTAGACAAGAGGTCATTTTTGTTTAAATTTGACCCCATTAACCTTTATTGTCGCGGCATCAAATCAAGTGATTAAGTAAGATCCATATCCAAGGAACCTATATCTAAAATGTCAAGTGTTTAGACCCAAAATTGGCCGGGGAGTTGGGTAAAGTTTTCAAAGCTCAAATTGTTGAACTTTGACCCTTTACCAGCCAAATGTCTGGCCGAAACCCGATCACAATAATGTTCCCAAATCTCACTACTCTGTATATCAAATTTCGAGTGTGTAGGCTAAAAATTGACAGAGTTATTGCATAGAGAAATGTACACGGCCACACAGAAATACACACCCACCCGTTCACTTTTATAGATATATACATTATATTTTTTTGTATTTTATTCGAGTTACTTTTACAACAGGAATTTCTGTAATGATTTAAAATGTGTTCGCGTGAGACCTTAGTAACTCCAGCTGTGTCATATATGAAGGGAACTGTATCTTTCGAGTTGGTTATAAATAGGGTTGTGACAACAGATTATTATTTTCATTTTTTGACTATCGAGTATATATGCGACACAGTTAGACACAGTGTATCCAGTGAGAACCAAATAATTCTGTTTAAAAGCATATAAGATATTAACGGGTATACACTCGAGAGCCAAACGAATTAAAATAATATGTTGTTGTTTTAGCACTGCTTATAAATTCTGGGCAGACAGTTACCGCGTTCTTTTAAGGATCAGTTGACTTTTAATTTGAACTATTTTAAGTCAGAGTTCGATCATCCCTGTTCAAATCCTTAGAAATTTGGATCTAATATTTCGTTTGGTTATTTCATTCACGGTTAATACTTCATCGTATTAACTCTTTGTTTTTATTCGTGATTGATTATTTAACTTGGGTCAGGATACTAAATGTTATTCTTTCTAATTATTTATTGACACTGGAAATTGGTGTATTTATTACTAGCAAAGAACACTAAACCTCAATGTGAAATTAAACTTAGGCACCGAAATGCTCTCATGTTTACTCCCAATACAGGGTGAACAGAAAGTCCTTGGACCATTTTTAGTTTTAAAATTAAATATTGTTAAAATAACTTTTTTCTCTTTTTGAATAAAGTAAGTATTTAGTCTAACTAAGAAAAATGAGCAAATGAGAGGCCACAATTCAACTTCATTGCGCGGGAAGGAAAAACTCAGAGATTATTAAGCTCTTGAAAGTGGCTAAATCCACCGTGTACCATGTTGTGAACAGATTTAAGGAACTTGGTACATCTGAAGACCGTCCTAGGAGTTGAAGACCTCGCACTGCTCGAACAAAGAAAGTGATTAAAGCTGTCCGAGAGAGGGTAAGGACGAACCCGGAGAGATCTGCAAGACAAATGGCTAAAGACATGAATGTGAGCGTGACCTCGATGAGAACAATCGTAAAAAACGATATCCAGTTGTTCCCCTACAAGATGAGAAAGAGACAGTACCTCACAGCTGCCCAAAAGCACAAGAGACTTGAAAGAGCAAAATTCTTCTCGGAGAAATGAAGGCTGGCACGGCAGAGCGAGAGATCGTTTTTTCTGATGAAAAACTCTTCACAATTGAAGCGACTGTTAACAATCAGAACGTCAAAGTTTGCGCAAAGTCTTTGGCAGACATTGATGATTCCGTGAGAATAGTTTTCCGCCGACAAAAGCCGTCTTCCCTCATGGTGTGGGCTGCAGTCTGCTAATCTTGGAAGTCGCCTCTGATTTTCGTGGAGCAGGGTGTTAACATCAGCACAGGTCGCTACATTAACGATATTTTGGTTCCAGCATTTGAAGAGATGATAAAACACTTCAAAGATCAGCCTTTCACCTTCCAACAAGATGGAGCACCATCCCACACCTCCAGAAAAACTCAGGACTGGTGCCAACGTCATTTTCCAAGATTGTAGAGTAAGGAGATGTGGCCTCCTGCATCGCCTGATTTGAATCCCATGGATTTTTCTGCGTGGTCTTTGTTGGAGGCAAAGGTCTGTGCTGTTGCTCATCCAAGTGTTGATGCTTTGAAGACATCTCTTCTGAGTGAATGGGCTAAAATACCTCAGGAAACGCTGCGTGCCTCGGTTGGTAACTTCAGACAGATAATTGCACGTCTAATCGAAAGGAAGGGACATCACATTGAAAATAAATAATTTGAATTTTTTCTTGGTTTCCTAACTTATAATTTTCATTCATGTTTAATTGATATTTTTGTAATTTTCTATTAATAAACCACTTTTGAATTGGTCCAAGGACTTTCTGTTAACCCTGTATATAGAAGTACAAATTATGTGATTCTATAACACATCTCTCAGATTTTTACATTAATTGTTTGGATTATACCACTTTTGCATATAATTGACGCAATGGATATATTTATTCTTATCATTTTAGATATCACACAACTATTATAAAAAGGCACATAGTTTTTTTCATAAACTTTCAACATTTTTCCCATAGTGCCTAATGCATGAGTAGTGATCGGCCGTAAAAAATATATTTTATTATACTAAGCAGTAGGGAACACACACCCACACACCCACACACACACATACGCACCCACACACACACACACACACACACATATATATATATATATATATATATATATATATATATATATATATATATATAAATTGTAGTGATTCAATGAATCACAAAAAAATTTTGAAAGGAAGTGTTTGAGTTTCATATCAAAGATTTTATTATTCTAAGCAAGACAAAGTATACTTTAGAAATGTAATCTCCTTGATCAAAAAAGTTTCGATGTCCAAGTCAAAATTATCAATTAATCACACCTTATTTAGCAAGAGAATGTGGAGAAAAGGTTATGAAAAGTGTAGATCCAAATCGCGTGATAAAATCTATGGTGAACGTTCTTTACAGCAGTTGTAAATAAAATCCAAGTTATACATTGGGTAATCCGCATAGCTGAGTTGATATCCGGGTCTTGTATAAATTTCCGTATGGGTCCAGCGAATTATTTTAAAGTCTGGTGGAAGCCTTATAATTAGAAGTCTATATTATTATTACTGAGGTGAGCTGTTAGTTGTGAGGAGAGAAGGTAATAGTGAAGGGTTAGAAGTGGGGTATATATATATATATATATATATATATATATATATATATATATATATATATATTACTGCCGGTAATATTTTTGTAAATCTTCACAGGTTTCCATATCACCAGATTGTAGAATAAGATTATTCTGAGAATATATATATATATATATATATATATATATATATATATATATATATATATATATGTATATATATATTTATATATGTATATGTATATATATATATATTAATGAATAGCAAAAGTCTGTATTCCAAAGTTCATGATGTTGACCATCTCATAAGTTATTCCGTAAATTCTGTTGACATTTACAAATCTTAACGGTATATGTTTTGTGGCGCAATTTCAATTACCTAATTATTATATCAAGTAGTGAATATATTTTGCCCTAAAATTATGAAAAGAAATAGCAACAGTCCGTCACTTTTACTTCTAAAATTCGAAATGGCGTAATGTAAACTTATTATAAGCTATTTACAGGTACTTCTCAAATTTTTAGATTGATTTCCTTTTGGTGGATCGATTTTTGCTATTTCTTCTGATGAGTTTAGGGCTAATAAGTTCACTAGTTGATATAATAATTACGTGCGGGATCTTCCACTACACAGCATATACTCTCAAGAATTGAAAATGTCAAGTAATTAAAGGAATACATTATAAGATGGTAAACATCATGAACTTTCGAATATAGTCTTTTTTACTTCAGTCACTATATTGCTCTGGTATTACATAGAGTTTCTTAAATCAGGATAGTGCACTCATTATAAGTAAATAAAATATATTTCCACCGATGCATATATATATATATATATATATATATATATATATATATATATATATATATACATATATATATATATATGCATGCTTTTATAGAGGGAATTAGAGGGAAAAGGTAAAGTTTATTTCAATGATCCAATACTTTAAAATAATCTTGCTCGTAATACTGTGGATATATACATCGAATAGAAGTATATATCTATTTAAGATTATGTAGATATGTTCTTGTATGGTGAGATATATGCGAGGGTTGACTTTTCTTCTGTGTTTCTAATATTTATTTATTACACTTTCTATGAATTAGATATCGTAGTGTGTTTTACCTCTGATCTTTAATCATTTATTGTTTTAAACCTCTCATGCTTCTCCTATAGTGTTTTTTGTGGATCGTTTACTTCAGTCTGCCCTATCTCTGTGGATGTCTATACATACCTGTTTCTCTCAAACTAGTATATACGAATACTGGCGAAAGAATTGACCCATTAAATTATTACATCATTAATATCCAGGTGTATTTCTCATAGAGCTATATTAATATTGATTGCAAAGAATAATAATTATAAATTATGAATCAGTTTCAACAGGAAGAACAAGGAATCCTTTCATACGAACATTTAAATTAAATGAATATCGTTTCCGAAACGCGCGTACACTCAAATTGATTTTGCTTGTGTTTCCTGTTGAACTGATTCATAATTCATTATGCTTAATCTTTATAATCATTATATATATATATATATATATATATATATATATATATATTTATATTGAGTATAAAGATTAATAATTGGATGAAAAACAAAATCGAAATGAAATTTTGTTTTGCTTGTTTATCGTTTTGAATCCGAATTAATTTTCAATTATTAATTTTTATACTCAATATTAATATAGCTGAAGGAAAAATATACGTGTTAAGCTTATTTTATATCCACATTATTGTGAGCACTTTTCTTTTAAAGTATTACATTAAAAAAAACTTTGCTCTTTAGACTTTAGGTCTAATTCCCCTATGAAATAAAATATTATATATATATATATGTATATATATATATATATATATATATATATAGAGAGAGAGAGAGAGAGAGAGAGAGAGAGTAGAATGGTAATTCATAAAAACTGAAGAAAGTGCTCAATACTGTTGTAGAGCAAATATGCGTTTTATTTTTTATTACCGTATTTTTCTGTTAAGTTACATTAATGTTTCAACTACCCGGCCGGTTTTTTGGCCTTCTCTAGCTTCCTTATACCAACATACCAAGCACCGCCTTCCACCTTTCCCCCTTGTTCCCTTCCCCTTGTTTCCCCTCTTCTAGCACCCCTATCCTAACCTTTTTCACTCTTTCACTCTTTCATCCAACAATAACGAACATTTCTGTAAAAGTCTGAGTAAATTACAGATTGCCAAAAAAAAAAAACGGCCGGGTAGCTGAAACAATAATGTAACTTAACAGAAAGATACGGTAATAAAAAATAAAACGCATATATATATATATATATTTATATATATATATATTTATATATATATTTATATATATATATATATATGAAGATCTCAAGAGAGACAACAATTCAAAATACAAAGAAAACTAAGGAAAATTCATCCCCAAGCGCCAAAACTAAAGCTAGCTTTCCATGACACTATACATACAAATATTGGCAAACATGGGCATATTTTATCTGTAGTAAAATATATTACACTTTTTATCAATTTTCTTGAAAAGTTAACCGTAGAATAGTATTATAATTTTCAAAAATCCTTATGTTTTCTTATGTTTTGTTCCAGAAAGTCTTTATCTACATCATAACAACCATTTGGATGCCATCTATCAATTCATCATATGCATTCGAGCTGCATATTTTAAATTATTATACAAACGACATAACGTTTTGTTTCTATTTTGCCAAGAGCCGCTATTGACGCACGCCCATGACAGGTGTTTATTTCTCAGAATCTTATGTAGTCAATATCTGCAATATATTGATTAAAGGTTCAGGTTATGAATGAATGAGTTCAGATGTTTAGTTATAAGAACAATTCAATGTACAATAGTGTTATAATTTTTGTTAAAATATGCTCCAAATTAATCTTCAAAAAAGGCTTCAAAAATAATCTTTAAACATATGCACTAGTATTATAATCTTCACAAAGCCTGCGAATTATGAACAGCGTCTTTATTCTAGGCAATATTAACTATGCTACATTTAAGAAGTTACATTTTTATTCTCATGCAAACGACAGACGTTTATATTATAATTTTGCTAAGAGCTGTCTCTCTCATTATATGCCAAAATGTGTTTTATCTGAAAAATTCACATTTTTTTCCAGAAATTCTTTATCCACTTAATAACAACCATTTGCATGTAATTTTGCCCACTCGACATATGCATTCGAGCCGTGTTTTGTCATACGCAGATCGTTACAAAATTAAAGTATACTATTTTCCGTAGCTCAAAAATTAAAAGCTTACGTAGACGGATGGTGTATCATATTAACGATCACGTTTTTGTGCCCGGGAATACATTTGTCTAAATAAACAACATTATTCTCTGAGCGCTTTTTTTCCAGAGATTTAATGACGCATCTCTGCTACGTACGCACGCCCATGACAGGCGCTAATTTCTCAGAATATAACCAGCCAATATCTGCAACGGAGATATTAAAATTTCAAGTCATGAATGCGTGAGTTCAGAAGTTTAGTTATAAAGAATTCAATATGCAATTGCTTCTAGTCTACTAGGGTCGAATAAAAAATAGTAGGCATTACTTTTGGTGCGCCGCTTGTATATCTACTAGTTGTATTCGATGAAACTTCTCAAAGTGATCAAACCTAATATATATGTATAGTTATTTACAGACGGCCTCACTATGTCTTGGCAAGCAACTGCGTGAAGCCCTACAAGAATCTGCCCATGTTTCTGTTGATATGATCATGTTTGTATTCGATATTCTTTCATATTATGTTTAGTCAATAAATTCTGCGCCTCTTCGTTTTTCACTTTTCTTGTATTACGTCTTATTGCATTTAAGCTGTTACCTTTTGAGTTGTAGTTTTTGTACTAACCTTATATGTAACTGCGGAAACGCTTTCTCATCTATCGGAATCGTCTCTTCTTATATTTCCTATATTCATGTTTTGATATAAGTATCTTTCATTGTCCTCGAACACACTTTTTTGTTTGAACAAGTCAGATATTTATTTGTTTCATAATACCATTACTTGTGTTACTGTCTTTGCTTTTTAGTCATTTTTCTTTCTTATTTATTTTATGTCTGCTTGTGAGTAAATTTCTAACTCCCACAATATTTTCATCTCTTTAATCCTATTCGTGGTTTAAGACTATTTTCATGTTTTGTGAGCTGGACTGCCAATTTTACTTTCCATCCAAGTTTTGTCGATCCAGCGCTGTGCCTATGTTTATTACTTGTTATTTATTTTAGCTTTCCTAATTTACTATTGCCTATATAATATTATGTAGGTATGTCCTTGTATGGTGAGATATATGCGAGGGTTGACTTTTCTTCTGTGTTTCTAATATTTATTTATTACACCTTCTATGAATTACATATCGTAGTGTGTTTTACCTCTGATCATTAATCATTTATTGTTTTAAACCTTTCATGCTTCTCCTATAGTGTATTTTGTGGATCGTTTACTTCAGTCTGCGCTATCTCTGTGGATGTCTATACATACCTGTTTCTCTCATATTAGTATATACGAAAACTGGCGAAAGAATTGCCCCATTTAATTCTTACGTCATTAATATGCACTTTTTTTCGCCAAACAATTTAAGTTCATAATTAATCAATTTCTAGTCCACTACGTCATAGCTGCTAAACTTCTGTCTTACTAGCAGTATGGGTTTAAGACAGCAGATATCCTAACTGTAATCTCTGAACGTATATACCATGCACTTGATAAAACAGGGGAGCTTATGGCCGTAGCCCTAGATATATCCATGACCTTTGATAGGGTATGGTCTTCTCATAAATATCACATCCTCTGTTATTACTGGATGAATACTTAATTAAATACTTCTAAATCCAGAGTTAAATCCAGGTTGTCTTCAAAACAATATGATATGTGGGGGTTGATCCTTGAGATTTTATAATTCCTGGAATTCCTAATTGACTTATCTAATAAATTTTTTCTGGGATGAATGTATTTTATTACGACACGGCGCTCTGTAACAAACATCCAAGGTAATGGCAAAAAACCGTCGCAGATGAAATTCAATGTGTAGTGAATGTGAAATAAATTCGTCATATAAAATCCTGCCAAAATTAAGCGACTTCCCTTTAATAACTACAAGAAACCTGTGCAATCACTAGTAGTCATAGCTATTAGTGAAAGTACTTCGTTCAAGTTCCTCGGATTTACGTTCACAGGGAACATGAGTTGGAACAATTACATTTAGGGCATTGCACAAAAACGTAGGCTCAGTTTATCTTGCTAAAAAGAGTTTCATGTATCTCTACAAGGCCACAATTCGCACATGTATCGAGTATTGTTGAAATAATTTGGCTGGTGCAGCTTTGGACGGGTTAAAAAGAGAGTACCCAGCATAAAAGGTCCCCCAAAATATGATAGGCTTCAACCGCTGCCCCATCGACGAAATACTGCATCCCTCCGCCTTTTTTACAACTACAAACCACATTATGTTGCCCCCGCGAGGTAAATTGAGAGAGAGATGTTAGCTGTCGTATATGCAACTGAACATTTTCATCTCTATTTATATGGAGCAAGATTCAAAATCACCACCGACCATCGTCCTCTTCTTGTGATTGTGAAAAGTCTTAAACCAACAACAACAAGGATTGAATGCTGGCGCATTCGTCTCATGCCCTGCCAGTACAACCTGGTATACCGTCCCGGAAAAGATGACCAAAACCCTGCGGACTATCTGAGACGTCACCTACAACACATGCCATCTAAAGACAATGTAGCAGAAGCCTACATAATGTATGTAACTCAGAATACAATACCAACATTTTTAACTCTTGAAGAAGTCAAACAAGCCACAGAACAGGAGTGGTCATGAGTGCTGTTAAAGATGGACGATGGAATGACCGCCAGCTGTTAAGTTTTTCTCCATTCAAGGATGAAATTTCAATACACAATGGTCTCGTCCTTCGAGAACACCGGCTTGTAATCCCCTCAAAATTAAGTAAGAGATCAGTCGATATAGCCCATCAATCTCACCAGGACATGGTCAAAACCAAGCAACTAATAAGGGAAAAGGTGTGATTCCCAAGAATCGATAGACTGGTGGAGGAAGCAATACACAGATGCATTCCCTGCCAAGCCTCAGACCCAAGGCACATGAGCCGTGAACCATACACTCCTCACCACTACCAGTTGCACCATGGACTGAAATCTCAGTCGATTTTGCAGGTCTGTTCCCATCAGGTTACTATGTGTTAGTCATAATCGACGATTACAGCCGATTCCCTGAAGTGGAGGTAATACCCTCAATGTCTGCATGTACAATCATTCCCCGTCTAAACAGACAAGAATATCTGAACATTCTAAAATCTGATAACGGTTCGCCATTTCAAGGGCAAGACTTTAGAGACTTAGCAGCACAAGCAGGTTTCAAACATAGACGTATTACACCTCTATGGCCCGAGGCAAATGGTGAAGTAGAGCGTTTTATGTTGCCCCCGCGAGGTAAATACCCCCAACATACTCGAAACGATGCAACATTCCACCTCTAAATAGTAAAAAAAGAACCATAGATATGAGACAACCTACTATTCTTATTGTTTCTTCTCGAGGACTGCTAGACTTCGGGATTTTCTTTTGCATCCCTGCTTCCCTGACTGTACGTACATGCAGAAGTTAAAGTGTAATGGAAACAGCCATCTTGCTGCTCAACACCTTACATAGTGTCCCGACAAATTATGCCTCAGATAGTTGCCCTCTTACAACAAAGTTGCACTGTACATTTCCGGGCTGTAAATGTAATAAAAATGGTCCAGGTTTGAGACACAGCTTTTCTTGAAAAAGTGTTTTGCTTGGTCTTTTGTTCAATTTCTGGTTAGTCGGTCGACATGTTGTATAGATTTGTTGTTCGTTCCAGGAGAGATCATGTTTTGCTTTCCTCCCCTAATAGATTCAATGAGTGATCTATTCTCGTTTGTAGTGCAATTCCTTCCATTATATCTTCAGTTTCTCTACCCTGCAACCTCTCTCCCACAGAAGAGACGTTGCGAGCCTATCCTTGTTTTATCGTTATTTCCATGGCAGGTGCTCGTCTGAACTCCAGTCTCTGGTCCCCCCTAGCCAATCTTTCACGAAAAAACACCCGTCTAGCTGAATCCACTGTGAAAAATTGCGCCCACTCTATATCTGTGCCTGAATCAAAACGCGGATTCCATCAACGAAGCTTCTTTCTTAGAACTGGACGCCTGTGGAACTCTGTTCCGTCTGCCTGCTTCCCTCCGGACTACAACGTGTATGTGTTCATGTCCAATATTAACAAATTCCTAAGGAACCGCCCCCTTAATTAAACACTTCATCAAATCTCCACACTAACATAATGTACTTGCAATAACCGTTATCCCTGAGTGGCTTCCGGGGCTTGATAAGTGGTGATCACTGTGTAAAAAAAAAGGTATTCTCCTTTTCCTTATGTAATATTGATATTTCTTTAAAAAATTACATTTACCCGTTCTATGTAGATACGGTCTCAAAAGAAAATACAATATTGACATTATTTTTTTTTCACGTATTTATTACGTTCAGTTTCACGCGCAAGTCGCTCGATACAAATGTCCAACATGACAGAATATGATCGGGGTTTCATCTCTCTATTTTCTTTACGGATAGGAATCTGTTTTTTTTATCTACAACCCGGTGGTGTGTTGCAGTCAAAATTCAAGATAACGACCTAAAGAATAAGAGGACACCTCTCTGCTTATCAAGCTTACTTTTCGAATACCTTTGTATTTTATTGTTCTATTATTTTCTTCCTCCCTTTTTCTTTCATTCAATGATGTCACTCCAGTAGCTTTAAACCTAATGCTACATTAATTCATTATGCTAGTCGTCAATATACGTATACGTGTATATAGTATTGAAATGCCACTAATTCCGAATATGTTAACTTTTTGCCTTTTTTGTCCGTGTTTGTGTCATATATAAAATTAGAGAGTATGTATGGCTGTTTTTTGTTTGCGATTTTATTCGTGTATGAATATGTGAATTCTCATAAGCCATTGAGCTTTTTCACAAAGGCAATAACAGATTTCTCTTTGCGAACAAATTGCAGGGTTCGCTGGAGTGTGACTGTCAACAAGTTTCCTTAGATTGGCAGTATGTTCAAACTCTTTCGATGAGTTTGCAAATTCGAAACATAGCTTTTCCTTAGACAGGGTGCCCAAAATTCATCAAAGGATTCTTTATTTTAACACAATCGGAAATACATTGGAAAATCTGTTTCGAAAAGATTCAAAATTCAAACAATATTAATTAAAAAAAAAAAAAGCAATTTAGTAATTTATTTATTGGGGACTAGAATCCTCATCTTACTAAGTTGATGTTTAACGACGTTTCAGTCAACTATTTTTCTGGCCTTCATCAGATTTTAAACGAAACGTGATGGGAACTCCGAATCTCCTAACTGCATCCTTAGCAATTATTGCTTTCCATAGTTGTCGTCCCACCTAGAAAACCTCTGATCGGCGTTGGGTAGGATTAAAACCGCTATCTTCAGACAGTTCTCACCTGGAACCGTAGAGATGCAACGTCTCTATCAACTATGCCACGGGACCCGCAGGGGGATCAAGCTTGGATTTTTTGGTTTTACAAATCCACGCTTATTTATGATCTTATCTGCCATGGTCGGGTCCGTACCGAATTGAGTATATATATATATATATATATATATATATATATATATATATATATATATATATATATATATATATATATATATATACACGCTGTACCCGGCCACGCGTTGCTATGGCTCAGTTTGTTAAAATGGAACACATGTAAAAGTAGAGAAAAGTTTGATTCTTTTTTTCAAGAGAATGTACAAATTATTTTTTTAACAGATGTTAAGAAAATAAACAGAAACAATACTTCCATCATTAATTATGCAAAAAAATAAATAAAATATTGATTTAGTGTTTCAATATGCTTATAAATTACGATAAAACTTGCTGAGTATGCGCTGTTTTACGGTTGTTGTAAAAATGGAACGGAAACTTAAATTTCGCTTCATTTTAATCTTTCTTAATTTTTAATTGTGACCCCAAACGAATATAATCAAAACAGTAACATTCAACAATTGTACTTTATGTATATAAACCACAAAATATTTATTAAAAAAAAAAGTTAATAACGAAAGGGAAATAATTCCATTTTTAAGCGAAAAAGTCAGTTTACCTAACTTACTGTATTAATGCTATTTTTTAAGCAAGTAAAAAAAAGGTAAATATCCAGATACGCTACTACAGAACACCGACCACTCTAATTTGTTTTTTATAGGTAATTGAGGTCGCTGACAACGAATCTGATAGTCAAACTTGGGGCAAATTTACCGTTTGCATGGTATTTACCCCTGAACCCACGACCTTCTTTCCACCATTTTGCAGCTTCGGTTTATGCTATGCGTATGCACGCTGTAGCATAAACGACGGCTTCACCAAGCAAACTACGTTGGGGGAGGGGATTTTTTTTCCGGGACATAGAATTTTCTAATTTTCAAAAATACATTATAGCGCTTTTTGGGCGGAAAATTTAAAATTAGCTGAAAAAGAATTAAAATAAGAAAAGGAAAGCACACCAAGTTGGAGTAGGGTGGGTAATTTATCTGTTTTTTTTTTTTACCTGGAACATCGAATTTTCAAATTGTCGTTAAGTAACGCACCGACATTTACCAATTAGAACACCATTTTACATTTTCCGAAGATTTTACTTTGTACATTGGGGGCGCGAGCGGAGGGGGGTGGATGTGATGTTGGGGCGCGCGCCCAAAAAGGACAAATTAGAGTGGTTGGTGTTCTGTAGTAGCGTATCTGGATATTTACCAAAAAAAATATTTAGGTTTGGCTATAAATTCCTACACTCATTTCACCCTAAATAATTTAGGTGACTGAAGTGGGAAACTAATTGGATCTTTAATTTCCTGAATAGTATGCTAGAATTCATTTTTCTTCGAGTTATATAGAATACATTAATACGGACTTTAGGAGCTTTTTTCGTAACGTTACTGCAAAAATTATTTTTCATTGTTACAAATTACGATGCTTTGAAAACAGCAAAAATAAATTATTGCGTTTTTTATTTACTACTGAAAACCATTACTTTAGTAAATGTATTTTTTGTTTAAACAAAATAAAACATTTTCACTAAGAGTTAAGTAAAAATAATTAGTGTATTATATTCTGCGATCATTATTTGAAAAATACTGCAATTTTAATTAAAATTCGTTAATTTCCTGATTTTTGGTGAATTTTTAAGTAAAGGGGGGAGTCAAAATGTGTATACACTTTGAGCGTCGGCATTCATTTTGCGACCACGTGTGGTTAATTTAAATTAAAGGTCAATCACATCGTAACATTATCAATAATCATGTAATTAAACCCATTGAAAATTTACCGATATTGTAAACACATTCTGTTTACATTAAGCCTGCGGTGTTTTTTTAGTGATGCAATGTTGTCAACTGAGATTTAAAAAAAAAACGCGAGATCAGGAGAAATAAATGTCCAGAAAATCGCTAGAATTTTAACTTATCGTCACAAATTTTAAAAAATCGCTAATCCTTCCCCCCCATAAAAAAACTCCATAATATTCCGTGTTTTCTCACTATGGGTTTGTATTACTGTACACATAGATTCGAAAAAATGGTCAAAAAACAAATATATAACAAATAAATATTATCAAAGGCAAGATAAGATACTTTTCTACCTAACTGGATATATTTTTCGTGTTTTTATTCAATGTAACATGTTTATTCAACTCGAAAACCATACAGTGTTTACCGATGTATTGGAACATTCAAGATTGAGTATGATTCTCTCTTTAACACGGTAAGGTTTGGAAAAGATGTTATAAATAAAAAACCGGATAAAATACTGTTAAAAACTCGCTCAATACATGTTACTGTTACATAGGTTGACATATATTCGGCTGGTTTTTAATAGTAATGTGTATAGTTTTTTTTATTTATTTATAACACCTGTTTCCAAACTTACGGTGTTAAAGAGGGTGTGAGACGCCATCTTTAATTTTCAAATACATCGGTAAACACTGTATGTTTTTCGAGCTGAATAAATATGTTACGTTGAATAAAAAACACGAAAAATATATCCAGTTTGGTAGAAAAGTAACTTATCTTGCCTTTGATAACATTTATTTGTTATATATTTGTTTTTTGACAACTTTTTCGAATCTATGTGTACAGTAATACAAAGCCCTTCGGAGGTTGGAATGCCCCCCCACCTAAAATGTACTTGGAAAAATCGATTTTATAGTGAGATTTAAGAATGGTTAATCGAAAGAAAGGTGAAAAACAAAACAAATAATCAATAAATAATTGTTACAAAAGGCAATAAATGCTACTTTTTTTACTTACATGAATGAGTTTATTTTATGTGTTAAAGTATTTTCACGCGCTTTTCTTTATCTTTTAATAATATAATGCGGGTGTGTGGGTGCCAAATATCTCCAGATTTTCTAGAATTCCCAGCTAGATTGCAAACGAAATCTCCAGTTCTAGCAGGAAAACCGCTAAATTGTAACACTGGTCTCGTGACAGGAAGCGGTAATAAATAATTGTCCCCAAATAAAAAATGGCCTCTCGGTACAAAGAAAAATACTTATTTATCATAGAAAAATTAAGTATAATGTTATAATTAAAAAGAAATATATAAAACACACACATGGATATAGTAAACAGATTATACCAAACGTAGAAGCCATCTGTCCAGTTGTTGTTTAGACAATTAATTCCGAACGAACCAACAGTTACATTTATATATATATATATATATATATATATATATATATATATATATATATATATATATATATATGTATGTGTGTGTGTGTGTGTGTAAAATGGAATTGAGATGAGTATTAATTAATTATCTATTTATGTTATTGGGGGCTATTATCCCGATCTTTCTTAGTTGTTTTTCACAACGTTTCGGCCAACTATTTCTCTGGTCATCGTCACTAAAATGATATGTTTTAAATGTTGCCCATTTTGAGCTTCACATATTTGATCTCTTTCCAAAAACATATTTATAGCAGATTGCAGGATCTGTGGACGGCGATTTTACTTCTTTATCTCGTTCCTGATATGGTCCTTCAGTTCTTGCAGTTCAACTCCTTCGTTTTCAAATAGGCGCATAACGTTTTGAATTGGGTTGTGCCCTGAGCAATCTCTTACTTGAAAATAGCGTCGATAAGCTCTTCGAGTTAAAAAAAAATTGGCCTCTGTTTTTGGTAAAATAATTTAATAGTACGTTGTTCGATGCAATACGTATCCATATTTGATTCAATACATATTATCTGAAAAAAATATCTGAAAAAGAAAAAAATCATTAATGGATAATAGATAAAGATGTTTAACCATTCAGTATTTTTTTGAAAAGGTATATATCTAAGTCTTCATTGGAAATTAGTAAAAATCAGATATATATTGTTCCAGTGTTCCTCGAACTAATTCCAAGGAGGTATGGTATTTTACTGTCTTTCACTTTTACTACAGTTTCTATAGCGCCTCTACCTCATAACTACTAATCGACTTGTATCCAACTTGGCACTCCCTTAGTATACTCTTAAGGGGTTTCATGGCTATGATTGCAGAGAATTTCCTTGAATGTTCATCTCTGTACAGTTATTCTCACTAACACTCTAGCGCATATTGTTATCCACGCAAGTGTGGCCATACCGCACCCTCTCTTTTATGTAATCGATGCTACGCAATGTAATTATTTGTAACGTTCCAAAAACCACGTAAATATATCAAGTAATCCTGAGTTCATATTTTCGTCATGAATGTCGTCATCGCAGTAATTGCAAAATTTCTTTTTAAGCAGGGGGATTAAAGTCACTGGAATGCTGAGACTTATACTGCACTCAAAAATTAATGTTGAAATAATGGTTGCCTCACTCCTTGCCGCGATAATGTGTTTATCTATTAATTAAGAAAAAAAGCTGCTGAAACAGTTTATGATTTAAAAATTACTTTGTTTCATGTACCTTCTTAACAGTGGGGTGATGGATATGAAGTCAGCCCGGGAAATGGTTCCATCCATTTACGTTTTAGGCATTACTTTATTTAATTTATATTTTCAACAGTTGGTTGGGGGACATGAAGTCAGTCCCGGGATTGGATGAGATAAGTACAAATATTTACTAGCAGAATAGGCAGCGTCACCCAAGATTGAAGAGATAGGTTGAAAACATACAGTAGCAAAATACTCGGCGTGGCCCAGGATCGAATGATATAGGTGAAATATATATATATACTAGCAGAGTAATGAAATAATTAACCTGGCATATATATCAAAGTTATTATTTTAGTAAGGGGGGACGAGAATGTGGGTTAAAATTATGAAATTTGTAACATATCAAAGAATTCTGAAAAATGATTAAATGTGATTTTATTGATTGGTGTGTTTGGATTTAAATAATGAGTCCAGACAATATCTCAAAGTTATCATCTAAGTAAGGAGAAGCGATAATGCGAGTGAAAATTATGAAAACTGATTGTCGATATTAGTAACATATCCAATAATAATTGAAAATGATTAAATTCATTGGTTGGTGCGTTTGTAATGAAATAATCAGCGTTTGCAATATATTAAAGTTATTATTTTAGCAAGATGATACAGTTTTAACAAAAGGGATAGAATATGATGATGTCATCATTAATGCTGAATGCTCACAGAATGCCCCGCAGCAATATATTACATATGTATGTTGTCGCTGTTGAATTTGCACCAGATTCCGCTAGATAATATGATTGTTACTATCGATGTTGTTGCCGTTATCATCATTATATTATTAAGCGTCCGTTATCATGCTGTGCATCTTAAAAAAAAGAAAAGTGAAATATTCCAAATAAACCTGATTCACCATGAAAAAAATGGTGTCGCTGTTAAGGCAAAGCTAATAAAAATGGTTTGTCTTTCTTGGATTTTTGGCTAAGATCAAAGTGTAGTATCTGTTCTTCAGGTGCTACATTTCAATTTCTTCTCTCTCAGTGGAAGAGAAATTCTTTACGACTAAGACAATTTTTTTCTTTGCGTTAAAAAATGAGCCTGGTGTTTAAATCTGTCTAGCGAGAAGGCATTGTGAATAGGCACTATGTTTAATGTAACAACGTTTTAATATTAAAAAAGTAACTAGTAAAAGTTATTTCTGATTTAATTATAAAATGCACTGGAATATGTTTGTTCTGAGTTTTTTTTTTTACTTGCCTCCCCACACGGGACGAATTGGACGGTTAAAAATTTAGGGGGAAACAAGCTGTCCAAAAGAGGCACATTGTCAGTAACGAAAATAAAAAAATATGTATCAGTAATGAAGAATTTCTCCTCCTTTAACCAAGAACAAAAAAGGGGGGGTTTAATTCACTGGAATGCTGAGACTGATACTACACTCAGAAATTCATGTTGAAGTAATGGGTGCCTAATCTCTAACCGTGTTAATGTTTTTATGTATTACTGTAGGAACCCTGCTCAAACAGTTATGATTTAAACATTACTTTCTTTCAAGTATATTTTAGCAGTGGGTTATGGGAGATGAATCAGTCCCGGAAATTAATCAAACTGTTTACGGTTTAAACATTACTTAATTTCATGTATATTTTAACAGTGGGGTGGGGGGATATTAAATCAGTCCCAACAATGGCCGAGACCGTTTACGCATTACACATCATTTTATTTAATGTATCTTTTAACATTGAACTGAGAAATATGAAGTCAGTCCTGGAAATGGCTGCAACCATTTACGTTTTGAACATGACTTTATTTAATGTATAATTATAACAGTAGGATGGAAGATGAGAAGTCGGTCCCGGAAATAGCTGAAATGTTTACGAGTCATACATTACTTTATTTCTTGTATATTTTCAACAGTGGGGTGGGAATTATTAGTCAGTTCCAGAAATGGCTGAAACAGTTTACTATTTAGACATTACATAATTTCATGTATATTGTTAGCAGTTGGTGTGGGATATAAAGTTAGTCCCGGAAATGGCTGAAACAGTTTACTATTTAGACATTACTTTATTTCATGTATATCGTAAGCAGTGGGTTGGGGATATAAAGGCAGTCCCGGAAATGGATGAAACAGTTCCCGTTTAAAACATTACTTTATTTAATGTATATTTTCAAGAGTCGGGTGGCGGACATGAAGTCAATTCCGGGATTGAATGAGATTTGCAAATATATGGTAACAGAAAGTGCCACCCATTATTAGATGAGATAGGTGGAAAACATATAGTAGTAAAATACTCAGCGTCGCCCGGGATCGAATGAGATTAATGGCGATATATATTAGCAGCATACGCGGCGTCACCTGGGATCGGTTAAGATAGGTGAAACATATATACTATGAGACTACCCAGATTGGTTTGTTTGTAATGAAATAATCAGCCCAGGCAATATGTCAAAGTTATTATTTAAGTAAGGGGGAGTGACATAGTGGGTTTAAGTCATGAAAATTATTGTCGACATTAGTAACATATCCCAAAATTATGAAAAATGATGAATCTGAGTTACTTGATTGGTGTGTTTGTAATTATATGATAAGCCCAGACAACATATCAACTATATTATATAAGTAGGAGGGAGGGACATAATGTGGGTTTATAATAATAAAAAAATATTATCGAAATTAATAACATATCCAGGAGTATGAACAAAGATCAAATGTGAGTTAATCGATTGTGTGTTTATAATAATCAGGCCAGGAAATATATCAAAGTAATTATGTTCGTAAGACAAGGAGATAAGGATGGTTTACACCATGAAAAATAGTTGTCGAAATTAGTAACATATCCAAGAATTATGAAAAATGATAATGTTATTTAATGCATTACTGTGTTTGCAATGAAATAATCAGACCAGACAATATATCAAAATTATTATTATAGTAATTGGACCGATGAGGTGGATTAAAATGATGAAATATTATTGTCGACATTAGTAACATATCCAATAATTATGAAAAATGACGAAATGGGTGTTCATTTATTGGTGTGTTTGTAATGAAATGAGCAACCCTGATAATATGATTAAGTGGGGCAAACATATAAAAATAATTGTTGAAATGAGTAACATATCCACGAATTAAAAAAAATGATGAAGTGTGAGTTAATTGATAGTTGTGTTTTTTAATGAAATAATCAGCCCAGACAATATATCAAAGTAAGTTTTTAGTAAAAGAGGGCGACGATGGTGGTCTAAATCATAAAAGAACAGTGTCGAAATTAGTAATATATCAAAGAATTATGAAAAATGACGAAATGAGATTTAATTGATTCGTGTGTTTATGATCAAATAATAAGCCTATACAATATATCAAAGGTATTATATAAGTAAAAGGGAAGGAGATAAGGAGGGCTTTAATTACGAAAAATATTGTCGAAATTAGTAATATATCAAAGAATTACAAAACAACTGATGAAATATTTGTTAATTGATTGGTGTGTTTTTAAGGAAATAATCAGCTTGGCAATATATCGAAGTTGTTATTTAGTAAAGAAAGAAGGGCAACATTGTGGGTTTAAATTATGAAAAATGATTGTCGAAATTAGTAACCTATCCAAGAATTATGAAAAATGATTAAATGTGGTTTCATGCATTAGTGTGTTTGTAATGAAATAATAAGCCCAGACAATATTTCAAAGTTATTATTTTATACAGAAGTGGGTGGTAAAGTGGGTATAAATTATGTAAAATGATTGTCGAAATTAGTAACATACCCCAGAATTATGAAAAATGATAAATGGAGGTTAATTGATTAGTGTGTTTGTAATGAAATAATCAGGCTAGCAAATGTATCAAAGTATTATTTTAGTAAGTTTGGGCGACAACGTTGGGTTAAATTATAAAAAAATGTCGAAATTATTAACATATCCAAGAATTACGAAAAATGATGAAATGGGAGTTTATTAATGGGTGTGTTTGTCATGAAATAATCAGCCTATCCAATAGATCAAAATCATTATTTTAATTATGTGTGCGATGTGGTGAGCTTAAATGCTGAAAAATTATTGTCAAAATTAGTACCTTATCCAAGAATTATGAAAAATGATGAAATGTGAGGTAATTGAGAGTTGTTGCGTTGTATGAAATAATCAGACGATACAATATATCAATTTTAATATTTTTGTAAAGGGACGGGACATAATGTGGGTTGAAATTATGAATAATTATTGTTGAACATAGTAACATATTCAATAATTATCAAAAATGATGAAATGTGAGGCAATTGAATTGTGTGTTTGTAATGAAATAATCAGCCCAGGAAATATATTAAAGTTATTATTTTTGTAAGGGGCAGATACAGTTTTCATAAAAGGGCTAGAATTATATGATGGTGCTTTCATTCGTGCTGAACAGAACGTCCACAGAATGCACAGCAACAATATATTACATATGAAAAAGGCCCAGCAACAGTATATTACATATGAAAAATGCTGCTGTGGAATTTCCACAGGTCGCGCTAGTTGTTATTATAATTATAATTATAATAATAATGATTATTATTATTATTATTATTATTATTATTATTATTATTATTATTATTATTATTATTATTAATAATAATAATAATAATAGTTGTTTGAGAGCGTTAAGCTAGCATCATCTCCCTAGAGGTTTTGTCACAAATCCTTCGTCTGAGATTAATCACTAATACTATCCAGTGCATTCCTTCTTCGACAATTTGTTTCGAATTTCCAGCAAGTTTTAAAATTATTCCAAAAAATTGAATCATAAATATCCATGCTGCAGTACATTAAACGTGCGTACGTACGCGTGTCACGGTTTCCAGATTATAAATATGATAATGATTTCGAAAGATCTTATTTAATAAAAAAAAAACGAATGCATAACGTGATAACATACTTCGAACATTAACTTAGTATACATATACGCTAATTTAATATTCGCCGTATGCTATAACATTTATCCTCTTTTTTCATATATGTAGACGCAATATGAAAAATAAATAAATAAATATGATGTGGATTTGGAGCCCTACGTTAATCTAAAATATACCTTCTTTGTCATCTAGCTAGGATCCAAGTGTAGTATCTGTTCTGACAAACTGTGGTATAATGACACCGGGGGGTGTCCTTTCGCACGGTGCGAATGTAAATATGCCACAGACTCCTATAAAGATATTAGAAATGGATCGTGATAAACAGACATATAAGAAAATTAAATTTACCAGATTATTAGATAATCACTTTGACAATTTTAACAAAACAGATGCAGTAATATTGCAAGGGAGCTGAAGCATGCAAAGCTGGTGACATTACCACTGTACGAACGTGATGCGCATATGAACTGATTAAAATAAACTAAGATAAATGTAGGATCTGTATCCCGATTTGTTTTTTTATTTTGACCCCTTTTGCCCCTTAAAAATTGTTTTAACCGGCTAAAGACCCATAACAGGTCGGTCTATAATAAAATCAAATATTCGCTGCTCTGCAACTTTAAGTTTTGGGAGAGATAGAGTTTTAGAATAAAGAGAAAGACAGACCGACACACACACACACACACACACACACACGCACACACAGTGTAAAAAAGAAACCTACAGACATAGTTGGTTTTGTAATTTAATTTCTTCCCGCATAGCGACCATTGGTTTTTATAAGAATTTCGGTACGTCAATACTACCGCAGCTTTTTCTGCAGGGATACATATTTATTTTCAACATAGACTCCTCTACTATCATATTTTCAATTTAATCAAATATTGTTTACTAGCGGGGAGGAACCCGGCTTTGCCCGGTCGTAAAAAACGCTTAAATATTATATATTTTTTTATTGTTTCATATCCCATATATATTATAATAGAGTCATGAATTTAAAAGTAAAAAAAAAATAATGTAAAAAAAAGTATTTGAGCGCCATCAGCAAGAATCGAAATCGCAAGCAAAGCTGTAGCATTCAAAGCGGGTGGCATTACTATTGTACCAACAAGACGAGCATATCAACTAATTAAAAATAATTAAGATGATTCAATTTTGACCCATTTTGCTCCTCTTTAAAATATTTTAACCGGCTAAACATCCATAAAAGAAAGATCGATAAACTATTCAATCATCTAAGGCCCTTAGCACTGCTCGACGACTTTTAGTTTCGGTTGAGATGGCGTTACAAAATATGGAGACAGAAGAGAGACAGTTAGACATATAGCCTCATATATAAGCCTTTGGGGCAAGTATCGAGAAGGTATACCATTGAAAGGAATTTGGGCACTTTACTTTCCTTCGGATTTACATGGCATTCTCTCCATATTTCTTCATTGAGTTCTGCTGCAATATACAATGTGTGTTTATACGGGCTGGTTTCCGCGTCTGAGGACTTTAAAAAAAAGTTTTCCGTTATTTATATCATTTTTGCTCGTTTTTTTAAAAAATTATTTTACATGCAGGTTACCGCTTATCAAGGCCCGGAAGTCACTCGGGGATAAAATTGTGCATAATTAATTTTTTCATTAACTTTATCTCGTTTGTTTTATCTATTTTTCGGACTCTTTCTAAGGCTCTCACAAATATAGATACATAACTGAATTTTTTTAAATCCATATTTTCTGAATATATTAGTAGTAGTAGTAGTAGTAGTAGCAGCAGTAGTAGTAGTAGGAACAGTGTTAGTATTCGTATTATTAGTATTATTACAATTATTATATGATGTAGTAGTCGAAGTTGTAGTAGAAGTAGTTGTAGTAATCTTGGTTGTTATGTTCATATGTCCAATTTTTTAAAGAACTTATTTAGATATACTCATACCTACATATGTCTATATATGTTTTACATCTTCTTTATTATTTTCGTATGCTTTTATAGCAATACATATTATTTCAATCACTCAGAAATGTTCGTGATGCTCATATAAAAACGGCTATCATAATTATTTTGTTTATGTTCCCTAGTCTTGTCGGATTTCTTTGTAAGTTCCATGCATTTGATAAATATTATCATTAATGCAATAATAAAAAATTATTATTATTAATATCATAAGAAATAAAAATAGTAATATTTATATGTCCAATATTTTTTTTGGGGGGGGGATATGTTCTTATGTCTTAATATGCATGCATACATAATTCCATTGCAGTAGCCACCATTTTGGTAAAAAAGAACTTGAGCATCCGTGTCTTTGTTATTGGCTTCCGGTTGAGTTTTTTTTTTCTTTTTCTCCTGAAAAAAAAAACAAATGTGTTCATGTCCATCTTCCTTTGAAATTAGAATTAGAAAAATTAACGGCATCGTTTCGTTTCAGAAAACGACGATTAATAGATATATAAATAAGTAAACAAAAGAAGAAAGTTTTTTCTTTCTTTCAATAATTTAAAGAATAATTATGGAATAGCGAATTTAGGGAAGCACAAGTTTCACCATTTGGGGACTTTATAACGAATTTGTCTTGTAACTTGGGGCCTAGTTCAATTGAGGCGGTGATCTTTTTATTTCGAAATGAGAGTTCATATAAACTCGGCTAATATTAACAGAACATAACGGCTACCGATTCACATACCTTATATAATCGACCTAATCAAGGGAAAACATGAGGTTTACGGGTGTACAGAAATGCATTCAAAAAACCTCCTTTACGGCACATACCTTCTAGTAACTCTTCCCAGCATGCGATAGCTTCACATAATAAAACACCCGGAAATTAGTTTTCAATATAGCTTGTAAGAGCTCATAGAATATATGGATTGGTTTCCGCATTCGAGACTATTCCTATAGATTTCATCGTAGTGCTCAATACGTAGGTAGAGCTAGTTAGTAAGTTATAAAATATATATGGCGATTAAGCTACACTGAATATTCCGCGTTTCATCCACTCTAGGACTCTTCAGGCTTACCTTAGAGCCCGAAGAGTCCTAGAGTGGATGAAACACGGAATATTCAGTGTAGCTTAATCGCCATATACATTTTATAACTTAATATATATATATATATATATATATATATATATATATATATATATATATATATATATAGAGAGAGAGAGAGAGAGAGAGAGAGAGAGAGAGAAAGAGAAAGGGGGGAGAGAGAGAGGGATCACTACTGATCACCGGTCAGAGACCACTCGAGGATAATGGTTAAAGCGTTTGCAGTAGTCAAAGTGACAATATCATAGTAATCGTTAAAAGAGTAAATTTAGTAAATTGGATTACTTAAGAGGAACGGCTTATGCGAATAAGCCTGAATAGTCCTAGAGTGGATGAAACGCGGAATATTCAGTGTAGCTTAATCGCCATATATATTTTATAACTTACTAACTAGCTCTACCTACGTATTGAGCACTTTGAAGTAAATACTTAAAATTTACGCATAAATGTATACTTTCGTTTATTAATTTTATGTGAGTAAATGAAGTAGTTATATATATATATATATATATATATATATATATATATATATATATATATATATGGGTGTGTGTGTGTGTGTGTGTATGCCTCTTTTCGATACAATTCGTAGTTCATCTTTCCCTACTAGTAATTTTTAACCTTTCTTATGTCGTATATTCCTTCTCGTTATATTGAACGGTAAAAAATTTCGAATAGTACCTAGTAATACTTCTCGGTCCAATAATTTTGGAGCATGTACTTATATCATCATATGTATGTATATATGGTTGGATTGCTTTATCCATTAGTGTTTACTTAATAGAAAAGTATGTATCTGTTTGTTTATATTGTCTTACCTTCTCTTGAAACTTTTTTTTTTATTATTCGGCCTACTTTAATAATTAACAAAATATTGGTTGATGCTCAATCTCGTTTCAAGAAGCGACAATATAAGATTGCTTTTCTCTGGAAATCTGGGTGAAAATAAGTCTCTTTTTGTTGCTATACTTTGTGGTAGTTTAGCCGGGGTCTGGTTATTGCTCTCAATTTTATAAATCTATATTTACCTACTGTTATTATAGCTATTATAACTATAACTATAACTTTATTACTATTATTATTATTATTATTATTAGTGTTATTATTATTAATATTATTATTATTAGTGTAAATATTATTATCATTATTATTATTAATATTATTATTATTAATATTAGTGTTATTATTATTATCATTATTATTATCATTAGTATTATTATTAATATTATTATGATTATTAGTGTTATTATTAACATTATTATTATTATTATTATTATTATTGCTAGTATTATTATTATCATCATTATTATTATTATTGTTATTAATATTATTAATAGTATTACTTCTGTTTTCATCATCATTATTAAAGTATTCGTATATTTATCATTAATATTACGATGAGCATTATTGTTTTTATTATTATAATGCTTGTTAATATTAATGTTAATGTATTATTATGGTGCCTTTTTTCATATATATTATTTATTCATTCGTAATATATATATATATATATGTGTGTGTGTGTGTGTGTTGATGTATATATATATATATATATACATAAACACACACACACACAGATATATATATATATGTATATATGTATATATATATATATATATATATATATATATATATATGTATATCATACGATATTCCTTACAGTTTACGTTCATTTGCTGTCTATAAATTATTTTCAGTGTCTCTTCTGGCTGATAAGTGGTGATGATTTATGTAAGTCGGTTTACTCATTCTAAGATTTTCTTGGAAATTTCCGCAGTTTCCCTCATTTTCGCTCGTTATTTTGTCTAAGCAATCTTTTTCATTTCCAATTTTCCTAGTCTTTTTACCCATTTACTATTGGTGAGTCCGTGATTACTGGCATCATACTGACCCTCTTAAAAAGCAAAAAATATATACATTTTTATTATCATGTTATCCGTTCAGGTCTACTGTATGTGACTTCATTTGGCGGTATAATATTTATGAAGTTTGGCAGTGAGATGTTTGTTCACATTACACGTGAATTTTTGCGTGTCAATATAGTCAATGATGAAAAGGACTACGAAGGACTTCCAAAGTTCAGCTGCCCTAGAGAAATAGCTGTTCGAGTAGAAGGTTTACGACCATTACAGATCTGTACACTGATTTTGCTATATGTTTCGTTCAGTGCGTACAAGTGCTCGGACTTTGTCAGAGCTCCCGCGCTTGAAATACTCGTAAGACATGCTATAGGAGTCACGTTTTGTACGCTGGGCAGAGGCTAGATCTTAGATAGTAGTTCAGGACCTATTAGGTTGGCGTCATTTTTTTAACACGGTCCAGGAACGATAGACTAGTAGCAGATGCTCCAACCAGATATGCCAACAATACTCCATGCATGGGCGAACCCTGTCCATGTATAATTACAAACTTTGGAGAAATCGTCACTTTTTGCGGGGTAGGAAACTGTTCAGCTACCGGATAAATGTCGATTGAAAACAAATTTTATAACCGCTCTTAAAGTAGATATTGTTTTTTGAAGAGATTTTATCGTTTTAAAAACGGCAGTAAATTAGTATATATATTTTAAAACCTATTATACAAAAATATTATGTTTGTATTCTCGTAATTGAACAAAATAAACGCTTTAAAATATGTGAAACATTTAAAAAACTTAGCCAGTTAGGTAGAAAACGGACACTTAGTAAATCGATTTTAGTTTAAAAAAAAAAAACAACAATAAACATGCATTTTTTTAAAAAAATATATCTCTTTCACGAACGGTCATAAAATTTGTTTTGGATCGAAATTTTTTCAATAAAGGGACTAGTTTTCCTATTTAGCAAAAAAGGCCGAGGTTTACAAAGACGAGTTTTCCCGGGACTAGTTTCCGGGCAGTCAGTCATGAGTAGCCTTTTAGTGGACTTTCATAAATATGGAAAATTCCGTATTATTAGAATAAGCAGGATGAATCTCGCCATGAGTATCACTTGAATTACATTTTCTGTCCAATATTTTCGGAACATGTACCCTAACCCGCATGCCTATATATATATATATTTACATCTTTTTTTTTTAAGAGTAATATGTATCTATGTGTTTGTTATTGGCTTCCGGTTCCATTTTCCCGAAAGAGCGGATAGTTTCCTTTCTGTCTTCCTTTATAATTAGAAAAAAATAATGGCAGGTGCTTCGTTTCATTTCGATAAACGACAATATATAAATAATAAAATAAATAAATAAATAAGCACGGAATGGATAATGAAAATAAGCTCCATTTTCATTTTCTTGTAAAGAATAATGAAAATCCCGGAAATTATTTCTGCTTCTTTCAGTATATCCTTGTTTTAAATAAAGCAGCAAACCCCTCTCCCAAAATCGTCTATTTCAATTTCATTATGTTTTTTTTTTTTTTTCTGCGTGTGTCGTTTGGATAAGCAAATGAAAATTAAAACACACATTTTTTCTATCTTCATTTTAATTGAGTCTACACGTATAATCCATAAGACAAGCCGTTCGCAGAAGGTTTAACAAGGCATTCGCATCGATAAACACTCGGATGCTATTTCATGAATTGATTGTCAAGACCATAAGTATGCTCGAAGAGCAGTGTATATGCGTTAGTCGGATGAGAAGAGGACGCCTAAAAGATGTTTTTAAATTGAATTTGAATGAAAACACCTTATGGATAGAATGAAACTATAAAATTATAATAAATGTACATTGTGAAACAAGTGCCAGATATATTCAAACAAAGGCACAAAAAATAAGCCAGCACCTTTAAAAGATCTTGATGTTTAAATATATGAGATAGCCATAAGATGACCGAACATCAGCTTGAACCAATTAACAAGATAATTTAAAAACAGTAATACATGCACGGGTGACCGCTTTGCTTTAATTAATAATGTTTATATCTATCTATATATCTATAAAAGTGAACGTACCTCTCTCTGTGTGTGTGTGTGTGTGTGTGTGTGTGTGTGTGTGTGTGTGTGTGTGTACATTTCCCTACGCAATACTTCTGTAAATGTTACGCCTACAGATTCGAAATTTTATATACAGGGTACTAAGTTTTGGGAAAATCTTTGTGATCGTTTTTCCGCCGGAAATTTGGCTGTTAAGGAGTGAAAGTT
>NC_136515.1:13366059-13421059 GCF_053919585.1 Euprymna scolopes
GATAAATAATACTTGCTTGCGAAACACGAAGATGAAAAACAAAAGGTTAAAATATTTATTTCATTCAGTAAAAAAAAAAAAACGATTCTAACTGAGAAATTAGAGGCTACTTTAATTAAGGGCCAACTTCGTAGACACACAACCATATTTTTTGCTCAAATTATGTTAACATTTCTGCCCTTTAGCGCAATCGCGGACGCAAGGAGCAGGAATGACTTTCTAAAGGCAAGCATTCCTAGAAAAGAAGCTATTAAAACAAGAAGTGTTTTAGTATCTGGAGATTTGTAAAGCCAATTGCTTTGGTTTTGCCTTTTATCTTGTTAGACATGCCTTTTCATTTTGAAAGACATACACGTGCATGCTGACTTGAGTTCCAGGTCTACAAGCTATGTATGTTCATCGAATATCATTGTAAAAACAGTACTTGTAAACCAATGTAATGTATAGTCGAGTGAGGAAACATAATCAGCACCGAAGGATAGCTAGCTGCAAATAGAGTAACAGTAACATTAATCGGAAAGAGTCATTCACGACTTAGAAAGTGTGACACTGAAGGAAAAGGGGGGGAAAACGGGGTGAAAATTCACCACGTATTTTAGGATAAATAAAGTCGAGGCCGAAAGAGGCAGACATGCAAAGCAAGGATGCGAATAGGCCGGCTGTGTTCAGGATGCGGTCGGAAGAACGAGAAAAGAGTGGCAGGCTTAAATGAATAAGAGGCAGCGAGAGACGTTTGTAGTGGTGCCAGAATAACGGTAAAAAAAAAACTTTTGCAAAAAAAAAAAAAAGAAAAATATTGCCAACCCAGATATTTTTATTATTTATTCCTAGTTTTTTTTTTTTTTTAATTACTGAATTAAAAAGTAACGGCAAGTTTACAAATATAATATATACCTCTCGCCAGAGGCATGAAACCACTTGATGTAAGTTCCGTTCACAAGATGGTTATCACAATAACAGAGGATGATTTCATCTTATATTTGAGATGCCCTAGGTTGTATTTATAAGGAACATTTTGAGCAGGAAGAAAATTTGAATATTCTTAAGATAAGCGAATGGTATTGGAAATTTTATTACTATGGCTTATAGTAATTGTGAAGCCAATTGATGAAGACCACGTGACGGACGAGTCAAACTAGCTGGAATAATAACAAGTAGATCAGATAAATATGAAGAACACATGCAATAATAGTATTTGTAGAAAAGATTGCGACTGGCAGCATCACGTCTTTGAGAGAAAGTGTGAAGTGAAGACCAACACGTAGACCAAATCAGATAAGAGTTAAATGCCCCTAATCTCTATATCTATAAAAGTGAACGTTTCTGCGTGTTTGTCTGTGAGCCTGGGTGTGTGTGTGTGTGTGTGTGTGTGTGTGTGTGTGTGTCTGAGTACAGTTTTCTACGCAATAACTCTGTCAATTTTAAGTCTACAGACTCGAAATTTGATATACAGGATACTGAGATTTGGGAAACTGTTTGTAATCCGTTTTCGGCAAGAAATTTGCCTGATAAGGGGTCAAAAATCAACGAGAACTCTACCAATGTCCTCGGACAATTTTGGGTCTAAATGCTTGAAATTTTAGATATAGATTACTTGGACATGGATCTAACTTACTAACTTGAGTTTAGACCAAAACAATAAATGTTAAAGGGTCAGAATAGGGGTAACATTTTTTAAAAAAATTGACTTTTTTTTTGCTCAACATGCACCTCCAAACACCCAGGCAACGCCGGGCTGAAATGCTAGTTCATTTTAAAAAAAGCTATCAAATGGGGCAAATATTTACCAGCCAGTACAGGGTGATCAAAAAAACAAAACAAAAAAAAAACAGAGCACATTCAATTGTTTTTCTCAGCATTTTACAATCAACGGAGAAAAAAGGCCAAAGACCCTAGTGTTTTGATGCGATGTTTTTAATATAATAAACTAGTTATGACCAAAGTTACATTTCATTCGGAGTTGGGCCCCGTGTTTTGGGTCACCCTGTATATGACAACATTACTATATACACGATGCACTAGGAGATTTGTAGAGATGGATAATACACTCAAAGGTCAGAAAGTCTGTAGAATGAAAGAGAATATATTTTACGAAAAGCAGAAAAAAACAAAATATTCTTCAAGACAAGGATAGTGGTAGAGCTGCTAGGGTATTTTACGCGCTATATTAGAGAAATAAAGAAAGAGTGAGGGAGGTGCCAGCGAAATTTCAATAGAGAATTTTAAGTAATAGCTATTGATTTAAAGTTTGTATTTTTAACACCTAAAGGGGCTTCCAGTAGTTTTAATACAATGTTCATACTTTTATGCGGGCACGGGTCTAAAACGCACACAAATACACAACTCCATGACAAGAAGTCCGTTTATCATGAACATCAAGAAATGAAGCAGGCCGTTAACATAAAACACAGGGATAGGTTTAAAAAAAAAAACAGATAACTGATCTCTTCAAACTCGTGTATTGTCTTGATTGACTTGTAAAAATTCGAATTTATAAGGAATATTTAAAAAGACAAACATGAATCGCACTTTCTTCCGTATTGTATTGTTTCTTCCGTAGTGTATTGTAAATTAATTCATTTATTAACAATTAATTCTAAATTATTTTTGTTATTAAAGGTTTTTAAATTTCTAAGGATGCTTCAACAAGTTATGATACCAGTTTTTATATTTATTTATTTTTTATACATCTAAACAAATAAAAAAGCTCGGAATTGAGGAATTCATTGACAACTCGTGCGATTATCAAATACAGCAACAACAACAATAGTACGACGTTGAACATAACAGAAAGATTGCAACTGCAACAAAAAAGGCCTAAAACAAAAACACGTGTACCTTCTCAAGATTGACATGTTAAAATTATATATATATATATATATATATATATATATGATGGTTGCAACGTCTTGTCAGACGAGTGCCACTCCCTCAGACATTTAAAATCCATGAGCACAAATACCTGAGGGAGTATCTATACAAAGATGATATTACAGAGTCTTAGCTTTGTACGACAGATAAGTCTCTCTCTCGGTTCAAAATGTTGAGATCCAGCAACAAGCAAGAGCAAGATAGCCAGAAACAAATTAAACTGCAGACCAGCTTTATGCGGGTACTGGTCTTCCGCTTTATGTTTTTTTTAAATCAGAGATTTGCTTCTCCTAGAAAGGTTGCCTTCACCACGGCTTACGGGAGCCCTCTCAACCCCAATACACATATACACACACAAACATACATGGTGCTAGTTGGCCGTTGACCCAGAAAAAGAGTTCATTCGCCCTTTGGAAGGTCTTGTTTTTAATCCTTCAGGGAGACTAGCCGCCCTCCTCACCAAACAAGTCTGGTAGGGGAACCAGTTTAGTCGCCGGTGACCTGACCATGAGGCAAGTAGTACTGGATTACATGGTACCAGTAGCATATGACATGACCTGACACACACACACACACACACACACACACACACACACACACACACACACACATATATATATATATATAAAGCAAACAGTTAATAAAACATGTTAAAACCACTTTGAAAAAGAGGTAAAATCATATTTAATCTGAAAAGGAAACACTTGATAAGTGGATATTCCTTAATCCGCGGCGTTTCGAAGAAATATTTTCCTTCTCATCAGAGGGTAGCAATTAGCAAAATGCGGGATCGGATTTTGCATACAAAAGTATTTGATTAAACTACAAGTAAGTCAAAGATCTTAAGTGATAACAAAAAGTGAAGCAGAAAGAATATGGTGAAGAAAAGGGTGATTACACGCGAGTGGATTGTGTGGTGAAAGGTAAATAATCCAATGACGGTAAAATCCAAAAATATAACTCACAGAAAGTTAATTGAGTTTCTAGTTTATATATATATATATATATATATATATATATATATATATATATATATATATATATATATATACCTGCATGCATACATGTATATGGAAAGAGGATTCTGTTTACTAAAACCTTTTACGCGAATATACCGCAAGTATAAATCATGTCGAATATTTGCATGAATATAAGTGTGTGTATATAAGACTGAGAGATTAATAATTGTGAAAATATCAATACAGTTTTCAGAGTAGGAAGCATTACAAAATTTATACGTACGGTCCTTTCGGAGACGATATCTTTTTAATCTTTCGATATTTACCAATAAATATAAACTATCGAATGATTAAAAGGATATCGTTTCTGAAACGACCGTACATATAACTTTGATTTTGTGGTGTTTCTTTCTAGGAAAACTTGGTCGATAATTTCACAATTATTAATCGCTGCCCGTTTCTATTTAAATAACTCTAGGTAATAATCATTTTGAACTTATCATAACTGCAATACTCTGAGCAAGTCACTTTCAAATATATTTTACTGAGGCTTTGCTAATTTAGACTCTGTTTATTACACTCGATTATGTATGTATGTATATATATATATATATGCATATATATATATATATATATATATATATATATATATATATATATATATATATATATGAACAAATGATTAATAAAACATGTAAAAAAAACATCATGAAAAAGTGTTAAAAACATATTTAATTTTAAAAAGGAAGCACAAGTTAAGTGGATAGTCCTTGATCCGCGGATTTTCGGAGCAATACGCTCCTTCTCATTAGAGTCCAGGAATTAGCAAAATGCGGGATCGGATTTTGCATGTAAAAGTATTTAATGTGTCTTACTTGGTTAAAAAAGGGTGAGATAAGGAGAATTGGAGGTAAAAGAAAAAATGATAAAAAGATTTCATGTATATATATATATATGTGTGTGTGTGTGTGTGTGTGTGTGTCTGTGTGTGTGTGTAAAATAGAAAAATGCCAGCATGAAAAGTGGCATGGTTAAGCTTAAACATGGATAAGTTAAGGACTAGTTATTATAACTGGAAAAGAGAAGGACAAGTTATTCTAGTAAAACATATAATACATTTACAACTTAAAAATATTGCAGCATTAAGAATTCATTATATAAAGTTATTAATTGAATTAAAAAATAATGCTGCAATATTTTATGTTATAAATCTACTACATATTTTACTAGAATATCTTGCCCTTTTCTTTTCCAGTTTTAACAACTAGTCATTTACTTTTCCATGTTTAAGCTTAACCATATCACTTTTCATGCTGCCATTTTTTATTGTCATCTATGATTTTACCAGGCTCCTAGTAAATGCACTTGTTCTTTTTTAGTTTCAGTCTTATTTCTGACCCCATAAAGAAAACACACCCATATGTAATAACAATGTATGCCACTCTTATGCTTTAAAAAAATCCCTCCAATCTTCATTCTTTCATCTCCTTTCTTTCACTGGTTCCTTTTCTTTTCGCAAGTTATTAATTGTTTGCAACAATAGTCACTGAAGCGGCGTAGTTGCTCTAGAAATCAGTCATAGCACACGTCTACCACTGACCTACTATTTTTTACGATTTAAAACACCATTAAATTCATCATAAAATTTGCTTTACTGAACGGAAATTGATTTTTTTTTAATGTAACTGAGGAGGGGGTTCTGTAAACTGTAATAACGGTTTTAAATTACTTGGAAGAATGCGTGAGCGGTAAAGCTTTAAAGCAATTCTAAATGACCAAAATTGCCAATAGACTATATATTCAACACTGTCCTGTTAAAATTATATATATATATATATATATATATATATATATATATATATATATTTTAAGCCCCCATATTTGGGTAGAGCACGGTCGTAAATAATCTCACCCGCTACTTAATTGGCTGTAAATTGCGAAGCTCGTTGTTTGTTTGCTTACAAACAGGCGGTTTGAGCACTGTAAGAGTGGTGACGGATGTCTATTTAAATAGACATTCCGACGAGTTATTTGCGGGCGTCCCTTCTGTGGTCGAGTGGGAGAACTACCGACTGTCAACACGACGGTTTTAGATTTAATCCTTGGTTTGGGAGAGATACTAGTCTAGCGGAACTGATGAGTTGTGATACAACAAAACAGAACTGTATGTCGATGACTACAAATATATAAATAAATAAATAAATATATATATATATATATATATATATATATATATATATATGAGAGAGAGAGTGGGAGAAAAACGGAGAGGACAGATAGATAGTCGAATATACTGATATGTAGGTTCGTATGTGCGTATATATCTATCCATGAACACGTACAACACACCAGCAAAAAACATATTTACCCTAGTTGTAGTATTCTTTCTCCAATCGACTGCTTTCACTTAACAATACTGAAGCTTATTTTTTACCCATTGTCATTCACTTAAGAGCAATTTAAACATGGATTTTTATGCTGAACCCATTATCATCAAGTGTCAGGCAGAGGTTATCCTCAACTAATGCAGCCAGATTCAACTTCCATTTCCGGTATTTTACTTTCGTAGATGCGGTTGAGAAGGTCTCACTGTGCAATTATCTCATCTCTCGCTTACCATCAAGGCGCGATTTTTTTTTGTTGTTGTTAAATTTCTCTTTCGAGAGAAATATCTTTCAGTACGTATTCGTAACCATTTAAACTATTCTGCAATGCATAGCTAATTCAAGTGTCTACTTTATTTTTAAGAACTTACAGCAAGAACTCGTTATTAAAAAATATATATATGAAATTTCTATATTATTCAGGGTGCCTTACTCTATGCGAACCCATCAACGAACAGAATATCATCGCAATTATCTGAAACTGGAGAATCCAGCACCGCTGTAGTGTTGTGCTGCTCTATTGCTTCCCAACAGATTACAACTTTTATCGTCTTCAAAGTCAATGTTCACGAATTCACATGTAGAACAGTCGTCTTAGCTGTTTGAAACTATTGCATCGCATTTATGTATAACATTGAATGCGAGATAGCCGTAATTTGTGGCAACTAGTTCGAATTTAAAAACAAAAAATATGTATCTATTTCGGTTGTTATGGAAGCAGCAACAAAGCGATATTCGTTTTTTTTAATCTTCGTTCAGAGTTATTATTTTGTAAAATCATAAAAGATATATATATATACATATATATATATATATATATATATATATATATATATATATATATATATATATATATATATACTGCCCTTTATTATAAAGACTTTTATCGTATAGACATCTTTATCGATAGTACGCATATTAAACACTAGTCCATTTCGGTGTAATTTCCTCCAGCAACAATGTACATGTTTTATATTTCAAACAACTTTTGGAACTCACTATGAAAGTCTTCCTACGTGATCGTGTAAATGACACTCTTTCATCCCAATTGTCTCATATCGACAGCATTAAAGATTTCCTTGAGCTTAGGGGGGAAAATTGCAGGCAACAAGGTCTTAATAATAGGGAGTGTGAGGAACTGTCTTGCGTGGTTAGGGTTAGGGTTAGGGTTAGGGTTATCGTATAGACATCTTTATCGATGTAATTTCCTCTCGCAAAAATGTACATGTTTTATAGTTCAAACAACTTTTGGAACTCACTATGAAAGTCGTCCTAAGTGATCGTATCAATACCACTCTTTCATCCCAATTGTCTAATATCGACAGCATTAAGTGTTTCCTTGAGCTTAGGGGGAAAACTCGCAGGCAGCAAGGTCTAAATAATAGGGAGAGTGAGGAACTGTCTTGCGAGGTCGTGATGCACGACATTTTCTAGATGGTAAGTATGCGTCTGTTCAAAAACTATTGTATTAGTAAACTGAAGGCTATCACCCCATAAGAAAACCGAATAAAGCTAATCAGGAATTAATTAAAATAAATGCTTACAAGAAAATGCAAATTTGTTACATTTTTCTGCACATGAATTATCTTCGACTAATATATACCAAAATATTATTTTTAAATAACTAGAAACAAGGGGTGTTAATGTGCACGTAAATATACAAAAAACGGAGTATATTTGCACGAACGCAATCCTCCTCAACACACACAATATATATATATATATATATATATATATATATATATATATATATATATATATATATATAAATACTCATTTCTATATCTAACCTATATTATATTTTCTTATAAATTTTAAATCCAAACCTTTTATTTTAATTTTTTCAGATTCATCTGCCTTACTTTTAATGCTAGGTTTATTTATGGTGTCTTTTAAATTCAATAAAAATCCTCCTAAATTTGCTGACGAGGAGACTGTGCTTACCAAAAAAACTATATATAATTGTTCCACATAACTTCATGTATACAACAAATAAAAAACACGGATTTCCGAAACGATCGTACAGATAATTGACTTTGTTGTTGTTCCTTCTTATGAAACTGATTTTTAATTTAATTAAAATTTGATTTTTAAATTTTAAATTTATTTTTAAATTTTTAAATTGTAAATCACATTACTTAATATATATATATATATATATATGTGTGTGTGTGTGTGTAAATATATATATGTATATATTTATATATATATATATACTTGTTTATTGTTATATAAACATGGTCACATCCTGCTGCTTCAAATAGCAACTTGTTTCAATCAAACAACAGATATCATCAGGTAGCGACTTGACTATTCAAAAGTTCAATGAATAACCTTGTGTAGCAGCTATATGTGATCCCGTTTATATAACAATAAACAAGCATTATCAGCTCTTTTTATTGAGCACTATCTAACAACCTCGTTGAATTCATTAGTACATTACTTTTGAACAAAAAACCCGAGTATATATATATATATATATATATATATATATATATATATATATATATATATATATATATATATATATATATATATATACATAAACGTGTGTGTATATAAAGACTGAGAGATTAATAATTGTGAAATTATCAATACAGTTTTTAGAGTAGGAAGCATTACAAAATTTATATGTAAAAAATCGCAGGAAGCAAGGTCTTAATAATAAGGAGTGTGAGGAACTGTCTTGCGAGGTCGTGAAACCCGACACTTTCTATATGTTAAGTTTGCGTTTGTTCAAAAACTATTTTTAATGATTAAGCTGGATTTAAGGTTATCGTACTTGACACACTTCCTTTACATTTCGCTTTGGACATTATTTCGAGTATTCCTTTTACTTACAAGAAGTAAAGTGTTTAAAACAATCAAACAATCCTTACATGAATATTTCTAATTTCTTTTCGTGTTATTTACTTCATATGTGTTTAAAGGACTTTTACTTTACGTTTAACACTTACAATATTTCTTTTAACAATGAATAAGAATTCTGCATTAATGAAAATATAATAGCTATGTGTATTATATGACCGGACAACGTTAAGCGGCGTGTTCGCAAGCATATAAATGGGTAAACGTTATTGATAGTTTTTTTTCAAATTAGTTTACTTATCCCAAGAAATTTAAATTGCATTTAATGCAAAAATAACTTAGCCGTATATATATATATATATATATATATATATATATATATATATATATATATATATATATATATATATATATATATATATATATATATATATATATATATATATATATATATATATATATATATATATATATATATATATATATATATATATATATATATATATATATATATATATATATATATATATATATATATATATATATATATATATATATATATATATATATATATATATATATATATATATATATATATATATATATATATATATATATATATATATATATATATATATATATATATATATATATATATATATATATATATATATATATATATATATATATATATATATATATATATATATATATATATATATATATATATATATATATATATATATATATATATATATATATATATATATATATATATATATATATATATATATATATATATATATATATATATATATATATATATATATATATATATATATATATATATATATATATATATATATATATATATATATATATATATATATATATATATATATATATATATATATATATATATATATATATATATATATATATATATATATATATATATACACACAAATATGTATATGCATATATATACGTATATATACACACAAATATATATATATATATATATATATATATATATATATATATACTGTCAACACGACGGTTCTAGGTTCAATCCTTGGTTTGGGATAGACGCTAGTCTAGCGGCACTAATGAGTTGTGATACAACGAAACAGGACTGCATGTCGATGACTACAAATATATATTTAAGCCCCCCTCTGTAGGCAGAACACTGTCGTAAATAATCCCACCCGCTACTTAATTGGCTGAAAATGCGAAGCTCGTTGTTTGTTTGTTTGTTTACGAACAGGCGATTTGAGCACTATAAATGTGGTGGCGAGTGTCTATTTAAATAGATATTCCGACGAGATATTTACGGCTATCAATTCCATGGTCGAGTGGGAGAACCGCCGACTGTCAACAAGATTGTCCTAGCTTCAATCATTGGCTTGGGAGAGATGCTAGTCTAGCGGCACTGATGAGTTGTGATACAACGAAACAGAAATATATGTCGATGAATACAAATATATATATATATATATATATATATATATATATATATATATATATATATATATATATATATATATATATATATATATAGGCCCAATATGTATTTTGTTATAAGCGTGTTATGTACTTAATGATTTTTTTCTAACTATATGTTAGTTTTACTTCCTTTGCCTGGAATCAATTTCTATAATATCATTCATCTCACGTGAACTTAAAATAATACTATCTATTATTCAGCATCGCAAGCATGTCCCTCAGCTACATCGAGATATTCTCTTTTCGAATGTCCTGCACAATCACCCCCGGGCTAATTTACTGTTCCGTTATGCTCAACGTGTTTTACCCTTGTGATATGCAAGGCTAAGTATTCTATTATTTTTTTTTTTTTTTTAGTGTAGCTTGCTGCTATATCTCATCCCCGGGCACTATATGACTCTCTCGGGAAATCCCACTCTCATACATCGTGCAATTTGTTATTAAGTAGCGCAAAGATACTCTCTAGATTTAATTATCTAATACACTTTTGTGTAAGACGCTACTATTTTTTTATACTTGAAGTTACTAAGCGTTTATATTAACAAAAGTACGAGGGAGTCTTAAAGCAAAATGCAATAAATCGGCGTTGAGGAAATTAAACATAAATTATTTAGATGGTTTCGATTACTGGTCTTGTATTGTAACCACTTACCTTCTTGTGAGAATATGATGAGAACTATAGTCAAAACAACCCGATCACTGTCAGGTTGACAAGAAGTCTCTTGCGGTTTTTAACTATCAAGTTATCATGAATATAGCTTGACTCAAGCAAAAATCTATTTGAACACCCATTTGTCAACGCAAAACTATTCATGCCAGTAAGTGAAAATCTTGCCTTCCGCTAGCGATGAAATCACTGAAAGCGTTTTTGATATCGCTTAGGTTTCTAAAACATTTCTTTAGCAGAACGTTGTCATGATGCTTAACAAAATGGTAGTTGGTAGGTGAGAGATACGGAGAGTTTGGCAGATGAGACAGAGTTTCGTAGCACAATTCCTTCTATTTTTGCAGGGTCGGTTTATCAACGTGCGGTCAGCCTTTTATGAAGGAGAATTTTGCCTTTTCTAGTTGCTAATGCTAGGTGTTATCTGATGTATTTCATCAATTTGTTGAGAGTATATCCCCGCCACAAATGTTTCACCTGCATGTTAAAAACTGTAATAGATGTGGCCAGCCGTAGACAACCGATCAGCTTGACGTAATTTTGTGCGACTGGCTTGAGGAAATGCCGGCGAACTTCGTTCAGCTGCTGATCGGAGCGTTGACATAGGTCGTAAAGGACCCACTTTTCATTTCAACTCGTGCTTGCTTCAAAGAATAGAAAATGACACTTCATAACGGCATTAGTTTTGTTTGTCAGTCAACCCGTAAAGCATTCATTTATCAAGTGTATTTGTTTTTCTAATCTCGCCCAGTTTGTTGGAAACCATCGTATACGGTACGCCCAATTAAGTAGCTAATTCTTTAATAGGGGTGTGTTGATTGGCTTCGACTTTTAATTGATCGTTGTCAATATCCGACTGTAGTGTAAAGTTTAACTATCAAGTTATCATGAATATAGATTAACTCAAACAAAAATCTATTGATCGAAATAAGCATCATCATAATGAACACCCATTTGCCAACGCAAAATTATTTATGCCAGTAACGTGAAACTCTTGCGTTACGCTAGCAATGAAAGCACTGAAAGCGTTTTTGATATCGCTTATGTTTCTAAAACATTTCTTAAGCAGAACGTTGTCATGATGCTTACAAATAGATAAATTATACTCAGCATTTTTTTTAGCAAACGCCTATACTACCGGTCTATTCCAAATAATTACTGGCGATTCTTTTTTATGACTGTTCATTTCGTCTGTCCTAAGATTAACAAAACCCGGCTGAATCAACACCAGCTTAAAAGTATCTCTGCCAATTTCCATACGCCTATCATCTCCAAGAGTTTCGTTGCAACCTCGACATTTCTGGAACAACTGAGCGTTCAGTAATTGTTCCTTGACCGAAAGCTTCTTTAAAATCGTGAAATCTGTCAGCAGGTTTTCGGCTTAGTTTTCAGTGAAAAAAGAATCGTGCGAATTTTCCTTTGTCCAGCTTGTACTAAACATTGTAAAATTATGCCATACTTGTCTTAAAACCATTGAAATTAAACGAATGTACACAACAGACCCGTTTTTAATAATATACAACGAAAACTTATTTCAAAATACATCCTTCGATATCCAAATTAAAACTTCCGCAAGAACCTTCTGGTGAACTTAATAAATATCAATATATAAGAAGTATTATACCAAATACATGCGGACACGTACCAGAACGTGGTCGTTACGCTCCAACTGTGTACATTACAATTGAAGCTTCTCTAAAACCCCCGGACTCTGATACCATCGCAAACGAACTTAAAATAAATAAATTATGCTCAGCATTTTTTTTTTAAGTAAACGCATTTTCTACCGGTCTATTCCAAATAATTACTGGTGATTCTTTTTTTATGACTGTTCATTTCGTCTGCCATGAGATTAACAAAACCCAGCTGAATCAACACCAGCTTAAAAGTCTCTCTGCCAATTTCCACTGATCTGAATTCGCTCATCTCTTCAAGAACAAGCAGACCAAAACCAGCAGTGTCTATTCTCCAATTTTAGTGCATTATTTATAATGTTATTAATATATGTTGTACTGCATTTTGTTACGAATATTTCATATGCACTTTATAAAATTTTCTTTATGACGCTTTTATATAACGATCGTAACTCAAATCTTGATTAATGTCGTATTATGCACACACCCACCCACCCACCTACACACACACACACATATATATATATATATATATATATATATATATATATATATATATATACATAAACACATATATGTACATACATATATATATATACATATATATATACATATATATATATATATACATGGTAACCCAGCAAAATAGAGAACATTCAATTGTTTTCTGAGCATTTTACAGTAAAAAGAGAAAAAAAGGCCAAAGACACTGTGCTTTGATGTGATGTTTTGATTATAATAAACTAGTTATGACCAAAGTTTCAGTTCTTTCGCCAAAACATTAAGAAACGGAGCCTAATTAAAATAGAGGCACCCTGTGTATATATATATATATATATATATATATATATATATATATATATATATATATATATATATATATATACACATATATATATATATTATATTATGTTATAACGCAAAAATACGACATTATATATATATATATATATATATATATATATATATATATACATATACATATACAGATATGTATACACATATATATATATATATATAAATTATGTATATATATATATAAATATATATATATATATATACATACATATACAGATACCGGTATATATACATATATATATATACATACATACATATATATATATATATATATATATATATATATATATATATATATATATATATATATATATATATATATATTACAATAGAAAAATGCGGGCATGAACAGAAATATGGTTAAGTTTAACATCGAACAGTTAAGGACTATTTGACAAATTGAAAAGAAAAGATATTCTAATAAAAAATATAATAAATTTATGACTAATCCGTATTGCAGAATAAAAAATTTGATTATATAATGTTATTAATTTAAATAAAAAAAATCTAGATTCAATATTTTTTAGTCATACATTTATTATACTTTTTTACTATAATATATTGTTCTTTTCTTTTTCAATGTTTACAATTAGTTCTTTACACGTCCATGTTTGAGCTGAACCATATTTCTTTTCATGCTCTCGTTTTTCGGTTGTGATCCCATGATATTCTAAAGCTCCATTGTAAATATTGAATATATGAAAAATAAAAAAAATATTAAATGAGGAAAATTGAAGTAACATTTCATTTGATTAGCTACTGGTGAACAGCGTAAAAACAGCAGACAGTTTAAGCGACTCTTTTCGTGAAAGTGTCTATTTTCCTCCGCAATTTGCTAGACCATCATAACAAACCTGTATATATTAAAACAAGATGGGCGACTTTCAGCGTTTACGAGATCTGAAATAACAAACGACAAGCCTTCCAATGTGAGTGAACATTTTTAATGGAGGTTATATTTTATTTTATAAACAAGCATCATTTACATACGAAAATATATTCGTTCTTATTTTTACATCATAGTAAATATTTCAGAATTCGATGGAAAGGAACACATACAAAATAAGATTACATTTTTTATATGGTTTCATCAATGCAACATGCGAACGGCAGAAGAAAGCGCATCTTTGTAAATATGCTGACGTTAATAAAATAAAACATCTGCCATAATATTTTAGATGATTTTGTTCACGACCGCACGTACATCATCAGGAAAATAAAAAAAAACTACGTTTCTATCATTTAATTCACAAATAACAGAATGGAGAAAAGTAGCTCCACTTCCTCGAGTGTTACATAGGAATATATATATATATATATATATATATATATATATATATATATATATATATATATATATATATATATATATATATCTCCGAAGCATAAAAAAAAAAACTGTAAACCGGAGATTTACATGTAAAAATTATTGGCAATTAATGCTCCCAATAAAAAAGTTGGTGAAATAGCCTTATTCTCTATATATATATATATATATATATATATATATATATATATATATATATATATATATATATATATATATATATATATATATTTCAGACCGTCTGAAACGCGCGTAAACAATTTCAATGACTTAAAAACATCATTACAATGATCCAAACATAATTCTCAATGAAAACCCAAGGCACTGAATAATAAACTAATGTTAAAAAATACACATTGTTTGTGACTACTCCCTTATTTAAATATACATCTTTCTTTCGTTGGAATTTATTAACCCATTATATATATATATATATATATATATATATATATTTATATATATATTTATATATATATAGATAGAGAGATAGATAGATAGATAGATAGATAGATAGATAGATAGATAGATAGAATAAGGTATTTCACCGAGTTTTTTCTTGGAAACATTAATTGCCAATAATTGTTACATCTAAATCTCCGGTTTACAGTTTTTTGTTTGTTTATGCTTCGGTAGTATATATATATATATATATATATATATATATATATATATATATATATATATATATATATATATATATTCCTATGTAACACATAAACTTATAGTGGCCCAATGGGATTTTAATAAAGCGTTTATTCAAACCAAGGATCCTTTATTATTCAAAGTAAGACAAAGAATCCTTTCAGAATTACATCTTCTTATCCAATTCCTATCAGAGGAGAAAATATTAGCAAATAGATATAACGGTGTAAATACTATTTGCTAAAGAAAAATCATAATCAAAAATTGATTAAAATAGAGGTAACATAACGGGGGAAATTGAAACAAGGATATAAAGGTATAATTCCAAATTTCGCGTTAAAAGCCAAGGTAACCGTCCTTTAAACCAGTGAAGTAATACGTCCCAAGCTGTAATTGTGTAATCTAAATCATAGAGTAGAAATCAAGTTGGGAATATTTCTGGAGTAATTCTTCTTCATAGACCGGTAAAACGATTTTTAAAGGTCTGGTTGGATTTGTTTCATTCATTGAATCACCCTAATTTGATTTATTTGCTCTATCCTGTATATTGAGCAATTCCTATTTAGATTGGATAATATGTAGAATATTACGACCAGTAACATTTTGCAAATCTAATAATCACAGGTTTCTATAACAGCTGATAGGTGAATAAATAGATTCGGAAGAATATATATATATATATATATATATATATATATATGTATATATATATGTATATATATATATATATATATATATATATATATATATATATATATTGTGTATATTTAGGCAGTATTTTCTCATTTAGACAAATATTATTGAATAGCACGGAATTATTTTGTTTTACAATTTTCCTTTTTATCTTCTCCAATCTCGGAATAGTTATTTTTGTGTTTTTCTCGAAATTGTATATGTTGGATTCATAATCGCGAGCGCTTTCGACAGAAGTACTTCTATCATCCTCAGGCATATTGTAGAAATAAATATACGGTTTTTTTTTACTTTACTTATATATATATATATATATATATATATATATACATATATATATATAAATGTATATATATATACACACATATATATATATATATATTTCTTCTAGTCACGTTGTAATTTGTTACAAGTGAAGTATGCGATTTTTTTTGTTGCATATATTAAACAGATTTATATATACAAACACATATATACATTATTAAACATTTATCCCAAACATTTAAAAATGTTCCGGCTGTACTCATAATTAATATATTTATTTGAGGCTTCTTTGTTTTAATGTACAATGCTTCGAGGCTTCGAGTATTCTTAGCCTATTTACATTTCTTTCACTCTGCAATACTCTTGTACTTTCTACCATAATTCTTCGAAATTCCGAAGGTTGTCAGCCATGTCTGATTAATATATGCAAAAAAAATAAATATTCGCAACATTATCTCTGTGTGCTTAGATTCGTTCATTATAGACGAAAACCAATAACATATATATTTTTATATACATATATATATATATATGTATATATATATATATATATATATATATATATATATATATATGTATATATATATATATATATATATATATTATTTGTTTTCATTTTTGCGATACTTCTTGAATGAATTCAGTTATTTACGAAAGGCCATTTTTTTTTACCTAAATGCGAGTTGGGAATAATTTTCCTTTTAACCAATTTGGTACCCCACATGGGAGCGGTATATATATATATATGTATATATATATATATATATACATATATATATATATATATATATATATTTATATATATTTATATATATATGTGTGTGTGTGTGTATTATTATTATTATTATAATATTTAAATATGGTTATCCACTGACACGTATTTTGTCGTCTACGACTCATCTAAGTAGCTGAATCTAGCGAGATGTCTCTTTTAAAAAGTAATATATATATATACATACATATATATGTATATATATATATATATATATATATATATATATATATATATATATATCGAACAACACGTTTATGTTAAATATACATTTACAGTCTTGGTTTCTTTCTTATATGTCTGTATCTGTGTGTGAGTGTCTTAACCGGCATTCCTTTAAGTGGGCGCAATCCTGTAGACATACATTGGTGTATACTATGCATATATGTAAACTATACATACATTCATTCTATACAAAAAGCTATACATGTATAAATCAGTGTTTTTTATACTTGCGTTTTTATAGAAGTGTGTATTCTACCTGATTTTGCATTTGCCTTTATGTCCCCTAATCTGCGTCACATGAAAAGGCGGCATTTTGTTCAGATCGTGCATAGAATTTGACGGCCATCTTTCTTTTTTTTTTCATATCTATGTGTCTTTCGGCACGAGATTCCCTCCGGATATTTTATTCAGATTTGCTTTTCTGCGCCGTTCTCCCATGTCACGAAAAAATCGAGCACCGCGATTAATCCCATTGTCACATTAGCAGATGAATATTTAGACGTAAACTTTCTTTGTCCCATTTTCAAACAGAAAAACTGTCCACGTATCATACAGTGTTTTTGATTAAAAGCCTCATTCAGGGAGGAAAGATAATATCGCGTATTCATTTAAACAAATAATTATATATATATATATATATATATATATATATATATATATATATACACACATATATATACCTTTTTTATGTATCTATATATATGCTTTTTATCTATATCTATCTATATATTTTTATCTCTCTATCTATCTCTATATACATATACATATATATATATGCATATATATATATATATATATATATATATATATATTTATATATATATATAATAAGAATTACAGTTCAGTTTACCAAAATAATATCCACTATTGCAAAACTTAAGTAAATTATGCATATTAAAGAATTAATATTTATAAAGTAATCTCAACCAGAGTTAATATTCGATAAAACCAAATAAGGGATAGAGCTTATAATAATAACAAGTAGTTAATAAAACCTGTTAAAAAACACTTTGACAAAGAGTTAAAAACATTTAATTTTGAAAAGGACACTCTAATCCACGGAGTTTGGAAGAAATGAAACTACAAGTAAGTCATAGATTTTACTTGATAACAAAAGGTGAAGCAGAGGGATTATCGTGAAGAAAAGCGTGATTTCCTTTGAATGTGTGTATATATATATATATATATATATATATATATATATATATATATATATATATATATATATATTAAAGGAATTCGAACCAATTGTCACTATCCAGCTCTCCTACTCCCCGGGGAGTTGGTCCCCATTTCCCCTCCACTCCTCACATTTAAAATCGGAGTTGAACCTTATTTGCTCGGTGGGGGAGAAGGTAAATACCACTATACCACTTCATAAAAATTGTCAATATCACGCTGCCCAACTCCCCCAGGTAGCTGCCCCAAATTTTTCCTCAACATCTCACATTAAAACTTGGCCTTGTGCTTAATTTGCCTGGCGTGGGAGCAAATAAATACCAACCTTTCATACACATTGTAACAATCCAGCTCCCCTACTCCCCGAGGAATTGGTCCCCATTTCTCCTTTACTCCTAACATTAAAATCCGCCTTTTGCATAATTTGCTCAGTGGGTGAGCAAATAAATATCATTTTTTTGCCTTCAGTCCAAGATCAACGTGTAGCATTTGTGCGGCAGATACTGCAAGCAAAGACCCTATGTGGGGGCAACCTAACATATAAGACCTTGGTAAATGTAGATGCCACCCTACATACAAAATGGCACTATCCAGCTCCTCTACTGACGAGTTGGTCCTCATTTCCGTTTAACGTCTCACATTAAAAATCGGACTTGTGCCAAATTTGCTCAAAATTCCTTTTTTTTTTTTTTTTGGCTTTCCGGGTAAGATCAAAGGGTAGTATTTGTTCCGGCAGATACTGCAAGACAAGACCATATGTGGGAGTAACCACATATATAAGACTTTGGTAAATGTAGGGGCAATCCTTCATATCAATTGTCACTATCCATCTCCCTTCTTCCTCGGGAAGCTGGTCCCCATTTCCCCTTCACACCTCACATTAAAAATCTTCATTGTGCCAACTTGCTCGGTGGGGGAGCAAATAAATACCAACCTCAGAAATTATACCTTGCTCAATGTATGGGCAACCCTTCATACCAATTGTCACTATCCAGCTTCCCTACTCCCTGGGGTGTTAGTTCCCATTACCCCTTCACAGCTCACACAAAAAATCGGCCTTGTGCGTTATTTGCTCGGTACGGGAGCAAATAAATATCAACCCTTCATATCAATTGCCACTATTCAGCCCTCCTACGTTCTGGGGTGTTGGCACACATTTCCCCTTCTCTCCTCACATTCAAAATCAACCTTTTGCCTAATTTGCACAGTGGGGGAGCAAATAAATACCCTTTCCTTGGCCTGAAGGCCAAGATCAAAGTGTAGTATTTGTTCCGACAGATACTGCAAGCAAAGACCATGTGTCGAGCAACTCCGCATATAAAACCTTTGTAAATGTAGGGGCAACACTACATACAAATTTTCTATATCCACCTCCTCTACTCCCCGGGGAGCTGGGCCCCATTTCCCATTTACTCCTCACATTAAAAATCTGCCTTGTGCCTTATTTGCTTAGTTGGAGAGCAAATAAATACAGTTTTTGTGGCTTCAGGCAAGATCAAAGTGTAATATTTGTTCCGCCAGATACTGCAAGACAAGACCATATGTGGGGCACCCCCACATATAAGACCTTGGAAAATGTAGGGCCAACCCATCATACAAATTGTCTATATCCAGCTCCCCTAGTCCCCGGGGAGCTGGTTCCCATTTCCCCTTCACTCTTCACATTAAACATCGTTTTTTCCCCTAATTTGCTCGGCGGGGGAGCAAATAAATACCAACCCCACAAATAATACCTTGGTCAATGTAGGGGCAAACCTTCATACCCATTGTCACTATCCAGCTTCGCTTCTACCTGGGGAGTTTGTCCACATTTCCCCTTCACTCCTCACATTAAAAATCGACCTTGTGCTTAATTTGATCTGTGGGAGAGCAAATTAATACCAACCCTCCAAACCAATTGTCACTATTAAGCTCCCATACTTCCCGGGAAGATGGTCCCCATTTCAACTTCACTCCTCACATTAAAAATTAGACTTGTGCCTAATTTCCTCCGTGGGGGAGCAAATAAATACGCTTTTCTTGGCTTTCGGGCCAAGATCAAAGTGTACTATTTTTTCCGGTAGATACTGCAAGCAAAGACCATATGTGGGTGCAACCCCACATATAAGACTTTGGTAAATGAAGGGGACACCCTTCTTAACAATTTTCACTATCCAGTTCCCCTTCTCCCCGGGGAGCTATTCCCCATTTACCCTTCACTCCTCACATTAAAAATCGGCCTTGTGCTTGACTTACTCGGTGAGGGAGCAAATAAATAACCCTTCATACCAATTGCCATTATCCAGATCCCCTACTCCCGAGGAGCTTGTTCCCATTTCCCCTTCACTTTTCACATTAAAAATCAGCCTTGTGCTTAATTTGCTCGGTGGGAGAGCAAATAAATACAAACTCTTCATACCAATTGTAACTATCCTGCTCTCCTACTCCCCAGGGAGGGGACCCAGTTTTCCCTTCACTCATCACATTAAAAATTTGCCTTGCGCCTAATTTGATCGTTGGGGGAGCAAATGAATTCCCTTTTCTTGGCCTTCGGGCAAAGATCAAAGTGCAGTAATTGTTCCGGCAGATACTGCAAGCAAAGACCTTATATGGTAGAAACCCCACATATAAGACATTGGAAAATGTAGGGGCAACCCTTCATACCAATTGCAACTATCCATCTCCCCTACTTGCCGGGGAGGTAGTCCCTATTTGCCCTTCTATCCTAACATTAAAACTATGTCTTGTGCTAATTTGGTCGGTGGGGGAGCATATAAATACCAACCCCCCGTATAAGACCTCGGTTTATGTAGGGGCAACCCTTCATAAGAATTGTCACTATTCAGCTCCTCTATTCTCTGGGGAGTTGAGTCTCATTTCCCCCTTCACACCTCATATTAAAAATCGGTATTGTGCATAATTTGCTCGGTGGGGGAGCAAATAAATAAAAACCGCACTTATTAGACCTTGGTCAATGTAGGACCAACCCTTCATACCAAATGGCACAATCCAGCTCCCCTACTTCTCGGGGAGTTGGTACTCATTTCCACTTCACTCCTCACATTTAAAACGGCCTTGCGCCTTACCAATTGTAACTATCAAGCGACATTTCTCCCCGGGGAGCCGGTCCCCATTTCCCCTTCACTCCTCACATTAACAATCTTAATTGTGCCTTATTTGCTCGGTGGGGGGGAGCAAATGAATACTAACGCCACATATAAAACCTTGGTAAATGTAGGGGCAACCCTTCATACCAATTGTCATTATCCAGCTCCCATACTTCCCGGGGAGCTTGTCCCCATTACCCCTCCACACCTCTCATTAAAAATCGGCCTTGTTCCTTATTTCCTCGGTAGGGAGCTAATAAATAGACACCTCACTTATAAGACCTTGGTCAATGTAGGGGTAACCCTCCATACCAACTGTCAGTATCCAGCTCCACTACTCCCCGTGGAGTTGGTTCCCATTTCCTCTTCACTTCTCACATTAAAAATCGACCTTGTGCCCTATTTTCTCGGTGGGGAGCAAATACATACCATTTTCTTGGCCTTTTTGCCAAGATCAAAGTGTACTGTCTGGGCCGGCAGACACTACAAGACAAGACCATACATTTTTTTTTCATTTTTTTCTTTTCTTTTTCTTTTTGCGCCTGCTTCTCTCTTGACCAGGTCTTCTTTCTAAGGTTTGTCTTGTCTTCTAGTTCTATTTATTTTTTTCGTTTTAATCGTAATCATCACCATCATTGTCATAACCAACATTATAATCATCGCCGTCATCATCGTCGTCATCCTCATCATTATCATAATTACATCATCATTATCATCCTTATACTCATCATCGTCATCATCGCCGTAATCATCAGCATCTACTTTGTCATTTTTTTCTTCTTTTTCTTTTGAAATCCACTCTTTTCCCATTGTTGCATACTGGGTGTTCATATTAGGGACATGAATATTCTTTAGTGTATTTGAGTGATCCGATTGGGAAGAGCGAGACATCAGGTATATATAAAGAGAGATAGGGACAGTTTAATACGGACGGATTATGAGAGATACATTCATACTTTTTTTTACAGTCTGTGAATCTTATAACATATATTTTCGTAACACACATATTTTAGAAAGGAGAATTATCAGCTCTTTTATCATAGGAAGATCAGTCATTACTAAGCTAGCTGATAGAGACACATTTTTTAAAGAAGAAGTTTATAAACAAAGTTCATTTTACAAATACAATTTGACTTTACCTTTGTTTTGGTAGAATGATACAACACAAGACGGCAGTTACAAAATGATTACGTTCCTTTATTTCTTGACCAGCCAATGATTTCACATCAAGGAATTCAAAGTCCTACATGATTTCAACGTCTAACCTTTCGCCTCCAAAGGTGGATTCCTTCTGACTAATGTCAGCTCTGTCTGATCGACTCTGCCCATCCTTCTCTCGGCTCTCCCCGTCTCTGTCTGGCTCACTAAAACTGCAAATATGTTGAGAACTCATCTCTTAGCCATGATGTTATTGCATGGCCAAATTTGCATCTCGATCTCATGGGCTAGACATGCTTCACGTGTTCGTTCTTTCCAGGTCTGAGCATGTGCCCGACTCACGTCTCCTGGATTAACGTGCGTTGTTCACACATGTCTGTAAACAAGAATTCTTTAACCTATTTTTGGGCTAACCTATGTCCCTGTATGTTTAACATTTGCTAATGTACCTTTTCAAATTTCCTTTTTCACAATAACATTTATAAACAACGAATGCCTTTTCAACAACCATATCTGCTATTTATTTTAAAACAATAATCGGAATTCTCCTGAATCTTAATTCCAAACACTAGCTTCCCAGGTTCGAATTCTCGGACTATCCTATCTCAATTAAACTCACTTACAAGAACAGGGGACTTGTTCTCGTAACACCATCATAACAATTTTTTTTAATTTTATTATTTTTTTATGAAATTTTCACCCCAAACAAGGCACATTGCCACTTTGGTGTAGGGGGCAACTATCAGGGGCAACAACTACAATCATACTATGTAGGGATTTGGGCAGCAAGATAACGGTTCACTTTGACCTCGAAATTCTGCACATCAGTAGAGTTGGGGAAGCAGGGACCTGGAATGGAATTTCAACGTGTAGCGGTTCTGGGAATGAAACTGCTGGAGTAGAAAGATCTTTTACATCTAGGGATGTCGACAGTGTGACGGTGGGATTTTTCAGCCTGTCAGGTCTGTCGAGGGTGTTCACATCGTGGGGGCACAAGTGCTTGCAGTTCGTTAGAGCATTCGCCATTAAAATGCTTGTAGAACAGGCAGACGGATGCAACGTTTCGTCGATGGGACACAGGCTAAAGCTTAGATGCCAGTTCAGGGCCTATCAGATTTGCGACTCTCAGATAAAGAGTCGTTGGCCATTGCTATAGGTGGTACAGAAGGTGTCTTGTACTTATTGAATGAAAGTAGTTTAGACTTGGCGGCATTGAACGTGCCTATCCATTTTTTAATTCCACTACAGATTGAAGGCATTATCTAGTGTTTCTGACATTTCTTTAGATATATGTTCTTTTGTTTTCCTGTCGTGGCTGTTATAGAGCGTGGTGTCATCAGTATATATACTCATCTCAGAGGCAATTTTGTCCGGGGAGGTCATTTATGAATATCAGGAACAGTAGTCCAATTATAGACCCCTGGGGCACTCTCGCATTTATATCATATTGTTTAGATGTACGACCGTCGAGGACAATCTGGATATTTCTCTTAGGCACCACAAACAATGCAATTTCTGAGTCCATATTTCCTCCAAGTCTTATTTTCTTCTATTTATTTTATTATTATTCTGAATCTTTCTTTTTTACCTTCTCCTTCTTTACTTCTTCTCATTATCATTCTTAACATTCCCGTCTTCTTTTTCTTGTTTTTTTCCCTTTTTGTCTTTATTTCTTCTTTCCTTAACTGTTTTATTTTTCTCGTTGCTTTTATTGGTTGTATATGGCTCACTATTATTATTATTATTATTATTATTATTATTATTATTATTATTATTATTATTATTATTATTATTATTATTGTTATTGTCATTGTTATTGTTGTTGTTTCAATATCTTTAGATTATAATGGGGTATGATCCCGTATAGCCAGGAGATTCTATTATTATTATTATTATTATTATTATTATTATTATTATTATTATTATTATTATTATTATTATTATTATTATTATTATTATTATTAATAATAATAATAATAATAATAATAATAATAATAATAATAATAATAACATTATAATAACTATTAGTATTTAATTAAAATCATAATTTTTATAATAATAATTATTATGATTGTTGTATTATTAATCTTAATTTTAGTATTATTATTACTATTTGTGTTATTATTATTATTATTATTATTATTATTAATTTTATCATTATTAATCTTATTATTCGTATTATTATTATTCCTATTAATCTTATTAACTTTATTATTATAATTAAGATTATTATAATTATAAATATCCTATTATTATTATTATTATTATTTTTATTTTTATCATTATTATTATTATTAATAATAATCATAATAACTATTATAATAATAATAATAACAATAATAATTATCATTATTATTATTGTTATTATTATTATTATTATTATTATTATTATTATTATTATTATTATAATCTTACTATTATTAGTGTTTAATCCTTTCTTGTTCTTTGATGTGCTACTGTCAAGGCAGGTACTGGATATGCCTCATAGCTTACAGTCAAACTAGTTTTCGCCCTATGTGAGCTGTTCCAAAGATGGTCGAACACTGATCAATGCCAAGTCCTTTCGTTATTTGAGACGGTTCCAAGCGCAAAAGTCTTGATGAGTATCATTCCTACTTTGAAATACTTTGAACGTTTCTCATGTGAAAATCGCCATTAAAACGTCCGTTTTCTTTGTATTCAGTACATGCCTATGAATCATTATTTTCCTGATGTGAAGCTGTCCATCCATCAGTCTTTTTTTATTTATTAATGTCTCAATGAGCATCGTCTTTTATTGTCACTCCTAATCAAGAGTTTACGAGATGGATATTTTTTAGCCGAATGATGAAGTATGTTATGCAAGTATTGGAAACGATAATTAACAGAAAATTTTTGTGGAAACAGGATAGGTAGTTTGTTAAACTTGAATAACAAAAAAAAAAAGGTAAATTTATACAAACACCGTGACAGCGAATTAACCCTAACCCTAACCCTAACCCTAACCCTAACCCTAAACCCTAACCCTAACCCTAACCCTAACCCTAAACCCTAACCCTAACCCTAACCCTAACCCTAACCCTGACGCTGTCACGGTGTTTGTATAATAATACCAAAAAAAAGACAATATTATTATTTAGAGTAAAAAATAACCAGTAAAAATGTCCCTCAAAAACAAATAAATCTTAGAATGACATAATCTTCATGAAAATTATGATGGGTTGTATTTAAAAGGTATTTACTTTGCTTAACATATTATATTCTCCTTCATATACAAGTTATTTATTCAAGTCTCTCTCTCTCTCTCTATCTCTCTATCTATACATCTATCTCTTCCCTTCTCTACACACAACCCCACACACATACGTACACACACATATAAGATCGGTGCAAAAACAATATCGTTGTTTTTACGATACAGTCTAAAGATCTAATCTCCTTTCATAATAATTTTTATTAATCGAAATAAAACCATTATGATCGACACATTTTAGCCAACGAGAAACTAGTTTAATAATCTCATAAGTATAGAACTCTAGAGTTCTGGTGCGATAAAGTCATTGAACGTCCATTTCGCATCATCTTGCATTTTGAAGCAGGATGTTGTTGAGATGCTAGAAAAAGTGATAATCAGTGGGTGAGAGATCAGATGAATATGGTGGATCAGTCAGAGTCTCTAAACCCAGTTCGTTCAGCTCCTACAGTGTCATGTGAGCAACAGGCAGGCGAATTTCATATTGATCAAATTCAGGCACGTACGTTTTTAGCTTTTGGTGCATTTCCTCAAATCTTCGGCAGTAATTCTCTGCCATAACTGTTTCGGCCAGATTCAAGAAGCTGCGATTGGTGAGACCGGCCGCAAACAATCTAACAGTCACCATAACATTTTTTATTGCAATTTTGACTTCGGAAAGTTTTGTTGAGCGTCTACGGTATCCAACCACTTTGCCGAATCGTAGAGGATCCAATTCTGGTCACATGTCACACTTGGCTCAAGAAATAGAGCGAAAAACGCGCTTCAATATAATATATAACGTTGCGCTTCAATATAATATATAACGTCAATGAATTAATTCGGAAATCATACATAAAATAATATATGTGAGAAAACGATATTATTTTTATACCAAGCTAATGTATGTATGTATATGTAAAATTAATGTTACTCTTAATGTATATATATTAATTCGATAACGTGTGTTATTGTCGGTTTCACCCTTGGATCCAAATCGTGTAATTTTTACGTCTTTCTTTTTCTTATAATAAATAGTTTTACGAAAAATGATTTATAAGTGTTGGTTTCAGTTTTGATTATACATATCGCACTAAAATCATTGTTTTAAATAAACAATTTTACTACGCCGTGCAATTCTGTTCGCTTGTATAAATACTTTTGCAGTTTTCCCGAAATAGCCACATAATACCAGGCCGTCTCAATGTACGCTGAATGTCTACAGAATGCCAATATCAATATATGATATATGAATCAGTCTTCTGTGGAATGTCCACAGGTCCGGGTAATAAAGTCTGCGTAGTGATTGATAATTCTCGGTCCCCGCATTTTATTTTAGGTTATATAATGTACACTGCGGATTTGATCGTTTCCAAACATATGTGCCGTTTTTTTCAGTAGTCTACCCCTTTAATTCTGGGATGCGTCTATAAATTTACTTTGCCATGTAAAGGCTAAGGTGTTCACTTTTTCCTCTATAACTGGTACGAAGGTTCATAGCTGACCGTAAATTAATAAATTATATACTGTACATCCACACACCCAATGTTTTTAGAAAGGCAAAAACGATTGAATGCTAATAAAAGATGTTGTTATTGTAACTTGGAAATGCTTAAATCAAAATAAATTTAATTAAATGCTTAAATCACTTAAATTATGTTGTATATGATGTGCAATATTAGATTATAACTTAAAATGTTCATTCAGCGAAAATATTATATATATATATATATATATATATATATATATATATAATATTTATATATATATATATATATATATATATATATATACATATATATATATATGAAATAAAATGGAGGTGGAAGGACCTGGATGCTCAACGTTTCACCTGATTTATGCGGGCTTCTTCAAGAGGGATGGTCATTGACGAGAGAGTCGGGGGATTGGGGCTTTATATAATGATGGGGGAGAGCAACGTATTTTTTTAGACTCCATTTTATCACCTCCTATTCTTATTTTTAGACACCATCTTTTAAGTTACTACGCTATTTTATCCCAATTCAATTATTTCTAATTAAAAAAAAAAAATTATTTCGTAATCTCCTGTCATTTTATTTATTTAGTCTATCACCGCTATATTTCCAAACACATTTTTTTTTAATGTCTACGATATTATAACTTTTAGACGTAATCCATTACACTAATTTACTCTAATTTATTTTTTTTTCTCTCATAAAATGTATATATATATGTATATATGATATCTAATTTGCATAAGGAAAACATGTTGCTCTCCCCCATCATTATATATAGCCCAATCCTCCGACTCTCTCGTCAATGACCATCCCTCTTGAAGAAGCCCGCATAAATCGGGAAAAACGTTGAGAATCCAGGTCCTTCCACCTCCATTTTATTTCATATCGTCGGATTTGATCCAGCTCAAAAATCATATAAATATATGTATATGCATATATATATATATATATATATATATATATATATATATATATATATATATATATATATATATATATATATATGCCTATATATATGTATGTATATATACATATATATGAATACATACATATGAATATGTATGTATAGATATATACATATATATAACTACATACATATGAATATGTGTATATTTGTGTGTGTGTATGTGTATTGGGTAGAGAGGGCTCCATTAAGCCGTGGTGAAGGAAACCGTTCTAGGAGAAGCAAATCTCTGATTTAAAAAAAACATAAAACGGAAGACCAGTACCCGCATTAAGCTGGTCTGCAGTTTAATTCGTTGCTGGCTATCTTGCTCTTGCGTGTTGCTGGATCTCAACATTTTGAACCGAGAGAAAGAGAGAGAGAGAGAGATTTAGCTGTCGTACAAAGCTAAGACTCTGTAACATCATCTGTGTATAGATACTCCCTCAGGCATTTGGGCTCATGGATTTTAAATGTCTGAGGGAGTGGCACTCGTCTGACAAGACGTTGCGATCATCATATGAATAAAATTGTTGTATCGATTGGTTTCCTAAATAATTACACTCTATATTTAACTGTCTCTTACTGACTCCCCCTCTCTCTTTCTTTCTATTTCTCTTTCTTTCTCTCTCTCTACACACACACACACACACACACACACACACACACACATATATATATATATATATATATATATATATATATATATATATATATATATTTCGACTTTTAGCATTTTGGTGTGAAGGAAGCATGAAAACTGGTTCATGAGACGTTCGGAAGCATTAAAAGACACTATCTTACCATATATATATATATATATATATATATATATATATATATATATATATATATATATATATTTATATTTATATATATATATATATATATATATATATATATATATATATATATATATATATATATATATATATACAAAGACAACTGGTAAGGTAGTGTCTTTTAATGCTTCCGAACGTGTCATGAACCAGTTTTCATGCTTCCTTCAATCCAAAATGCAAAAAGTCGAAATCACATTAATGTTTTATTTTTGGAAGCAGAAGACTCTGCGTGATGAATTCGGACACCAGTAAATGAGACGATACTACCAAGTTAGTAGGTCGAGGTTAAGCTCTATCATTATTATCAACAAGTTGTTTGAATACTGTATGCTGAACATGATCGTTTACAAAACACTTCAGAAGCCACCATCCTAAAAACTGTCTAAAATCAATACCCTACTCCCTAGCACGTAGAGTCTGCACCATAGTAACAGACAGACACCTCCGTTCAACTAGACTGAATGAACTACAAATAACACTGCGGAAAAGAGGATACCCACTACCACTTATACAGAAAGGTATTGAACTGGCTGAAAAAATTCCAATAGACCAACTAAGAACCCCCAAAAGAACACGACAAAGAACATATTCTAGCATACGTCTGTACACACAACACAAACAACCCAGAACTATTCACACAGATAACAAAAAACCTTATCCTCCTCAATCAGAACGACAAACTAAACAACACACTTAAAACAATAAAAATAATATAAAGCAAACGCCAACCCAAAATCTAAAACACATTCTTACTTCCTCAAAACTCGTCCCACATACTACAAAAGGAGTTACAAAATGCAACAAACCGCGATGTGGAGTATGTGACATAATATTGGAAGGTAACACATACACATTCAAAAACCCAGCACAAACATTCAAAATAAAAACGGATCTAAATTGCACCTCCAGGAATGTAGTATATGCACTAAGATGAACAACATGCAACAAATCCTACATAGGCGCCACCAAAAATTTCAGCAATAGAGTGGCCTTACATAAAAGCAACATCAAAATTTCAGATAACAGACACCTCTATGTTTCAAAACACGCACACACATGCAGTGCAACAGCTTCAAAATAATGCCAATCTTCCAAACAGACAATTATGTTTATTTACTTACTTATACAGGAAAAAAAAACTTCATCACCTAATTCACTCCTGAACTGAACAGAACCTAATACCATCACACAAAAACATGAAATGCAAGGTACACTCGCATGCACACCTATACACATACACACACCCACACATAAATCAGAACCGACACAATAAAACACACACACGTGCGCGCATACAACCACACACAGACATAACACCCCTATCTCTAATACAACACACTGAACAATACCAACCCTACTTAACCTCGAAACCAAGAACACTAGGAGACACCTAGAACCATAGTATAATATATGTTCCAACACCTCGCTCCCTCCTCAGTCAGGGAAGGAGTACCCCCTCATGACTGAAACGACTATCTTCCCTTCTATCATCCCCATCCCATACCTACACCCTCCCAAAGCCACCCCTCTAGGGGAACAAAATCTTCCCCACACTAGGAACCAATCCTGGGTCTGGCCATACCCACATGGGGAGAAAAATAAATAGAAACATTAAAAAATCCCCTATTTTAAATACACCCCTCTTTCTAAACAAACATAATATAAGACTAAAACGAAAAATCACAATACTAAAATCCAAGAATCCAAAAAATAAATATCAAAATAGAATGCCTACCCTTACTTCAGAAGAGCCAGTCCCCCCCACACACACATTTGTAACGACCTCGGACCACAGCCGCCTTCCTAAGAAAGCAAATAACCCCAAAATACTATAAAACAATATACACATTCCCAAACCAATAAAAGAAAACACACACACGCACACACACGCGCACACACACATAAACACACACACACATACACACACATCAACACACCCTACCCCACCCTAAAGGAAAAGAAAAACACATTAACAGAAAGAGATAGCGACTGACTACAGCGAGGTCAAAATCTCCCTGGACAAAAAAAAAAAAAAAAAAAAAAAAAGCAATAACAATTCAGCATACCAATGTATAATAAACACTTACAAGCCTCCACCCCTTGGAAAAACTTTAAACTAATTAAAAAAATCGCCATTTTTACACATTTGACAATAATTTCTGACGAGGACGCATCAGACCGTCTGAAACGTACGTAAACGATTTCAATGACTTAAAAAGATTATTACAATGAAAAACCAAGACACGGAATAATAAACTAATGTTAAAAAATACACATTGTTGGTGACTACTCCCTTATTTAAATATATATATATATATATATATATATATATGATACATATATATATATGATATATATATATATATATATATATATGCCAATTAAGCTACAGTGAATATTCCGCATTCCATCAACGCTAGGATTCATCAAGCTACACACACACACACCCACACACACACACACACACACACACACACACACATATATATATATTAGTATATATATATATATATATATATATATATATATATATATATATATATATATATATATATATATACGTATATACACAAACCACACCCCTAAAAATGAGTTTAGAGAAATATTAATAAATAACACAGCCATTTTAACTGTCTCATATTTCGAGGTGCATCTCCCGATCTTGAAGGCATTGTTAATCCACATTAATAAACACACGATTAACCAGACTCAAAACTTTTGAGCATTTTAATGATTTTAAGCGATTTTAATCGTCTTCTAATCATCTTTTAATCGTCTTTTCATTTCATCTCGCTATTTTCATCTTTCAATTTCATTTTTTTTTATTTGACAGTACTCGCCTTAGGATGACCAATGGAGGTCGAAAAAATTCGCAATTATTGGAAATTTCTTTTTTTCATCGGAAAAAAACGTTCGGAAAATGGAAAAAGAGAAAAAGAGGATTACAAGAAAAACAAGCTAGAGTTATCTGTGCTATTTAATGAAACGTTCGTAAAAGAAAAAATGCTGCGTAAATATACTAATATATATATATATATATATATATATATATATATATATATATATATATATATATATATGCATATATATATGTATATATATATATATATATATATATAAGTATAGTAGTTAAATTTAAATTCTGAAAATCAAAATATAGACACATATATTCGAGTTAAGAATGTATTGTCTGACAAAACGGAATATATAGAAGGGATAATCTTACTTTCCTAAATTGTTGATGCATGTATATGCTTAATTGAGGTGCAGGCTAGCTGTAATTGTATATCTATATACATCGATATACGCGCCTTTATCTACGTATGGACATATCACTTATAAGGACATACTTATTTGTTGTATGTATACGTTGGTATGCATGCGCGAGTGTGACGTGCATGTATACACATGTTTATGAGGATGTCCGGTTGTATACATGGGCACAGCTGTACACATGAGAACACGCGAACGTTGGCGAAATCGGATGTATTGGTAGTTTCAGAGTGTGTATATAAGTGTATATGTGTGTATGCTTAGTATAGATGGATATCTATGTGTATGTAAATGGCATATATACATATATATATATATATATATATATATATATATGTATATATACGTATATATGTGTATGTGTGAGTTTCTATATGCTTGTATCTGCGCATAGGTGTATGTTTGACAGATTGATATGCAGTTTATTATATAAATAGTTAGATTCAACCACGTTTGGACAACCTCACACTCAGCCCCACATACGCATCAAGCCCCCCAGTATAAGAATAACTAATTAACCACAATATATAAAGCATCAACTGAAACAGAGATTTTAACCCAACGAACAGCTAAGACTATTTTCCATAGATCGCCCCCAAACAGAAATATATACGTTTTAAATTCATTTAATTAAACAAGATCACACTATGAAACAAGCGTAATGAACGGACTGTTTCTAGTAAATTAAGTTACTTTTAAATATACCCCATAATTAAAAACACCCAATCTTTAACCCACTTAAATAAGTAATACCCCAAGCATTTCAAAACTTTAGACCATGCCTCGTCTCTATTTCCACTGCACCTACTCACGCACCTACACATCAAAAACAGCACATCTACCCCATCTCATACACACTCCCATCAAAAAATCACAAGAATATATATTTCCCATTTGTACCTAAAATTAAGAGGGTAACACATTTTATCGATTACTAACATACAATCCCCCAAAGAAATACCATTTAACACATGCCTCATCGCTCAAATCAAATGTCCCCTTTCTCTACATACCCTCTCTACCTCAGCTCCATTCTCCTCATTCCCTTATCTAAAAGGTTTCCCTATCCCGTTCTCAGCAAGAAAGATGACTGGCAGTCCAACAAGTATCAATTGCATATTAGAAGCTATTCGTCCAACATCGCTTCTAAAAATCATTTCTGGGAATATTTTGCTACCCAGACCATTGATTTTCGAGGTCCATTGAACTATAGACATGCATATATAATTCCATCTCCCACGGGAATATATGCAATGGACTGGTATATCCATCCAATAACGAGTTTACTGTGTCAACACCAAAAAATAATCTGGATTACATATACAAAAACGCAATCAACACACCAACGAATATACCTTTTGGAATATCAGTAAGGATCAATCACGCATTTTTTTGTTATATGGTATTACTGTTTTCTCCTCTGGACCAATATTCTGCCTACTTGGAAATAAAACCCCGGGAGACATTATTCTTCTTCCGATAAAGGACTGCCCAGGTTGTATAAAATTCCCTTTTCGAATAATTATTTTCATATAACTATCGTTCACCACCCAAAAAACTATTTTCAATATTTGTCCTGAAAAGCAAAATACGTGCCTTTTCACAGGTGACCATCTTGCTAACCGTATTTCCTGTCCTCTGATATGAGGCATTATTGAAAATCCATAGATTAAGAAAATTAATATAACTCCTTCTATATATTCCTTTTGTGGAACAATAAATTCTAAAATCGAATATATGTGTCTATATTTTGATTTTCAGAATTTAAATTTAATCATTAAACTTATATATTGCTCTATTCTTAAATAGTAAGTTATTTCTTTTTTGCTAGGATCACCCTGAAAGTATTATCACTAGTAATATCTATCAGGATTTTTCATCGGATATTTATCAGTACGTTATCTCGCCTATATATATATATATATATATATATATATATATATATATATATATATATATATATATATATATATATATATACATATAAATATATATATATATATATATATTTATATTTATATATACATACATATCTGTATATATATATATATATATATATATATATATATATATATATATATATATATATATATACACTGTGTATCAAAATATTTACGAGTTTACATTTTTTAAAATATATTTTAGGAATGAGTGAGTTAAAGTCTATGAAAATTTACGAAAGTGCTTAAAATGCAATTCAGTTTCTCCAGTCAGAAAATAAAATTATTTGAAGCAGTATTATCGAAACTATGGCAGAAGATAGGAATATCTGTTTATTTCAGTGTGTCAAATTATAAATGAGGTGAAGATAAATCCCATTATACCCATAACTTTTTTATTGACATAATTCTCAAACATTTAATGACCTAGGAAATATCCTTAGATCACAATAACTGCATAGCAATTTCTACGTTGACATAATTAGTAGCGGATATGCGATTCTTTTTTATGAATGACTTCTAAAGGCGTTGACCACCAGAATTTGTCAAATCTCTGATTATGTCAAGTTATCCCTCGCAATACCTCTTGGAGAGCACCGCCAACCTATATTTGTGCTTAAGATTGCGTCCACTTGCATAGAGCCGTCACTTTATGATACGCCTGATTTTCTAAATTGGGTTCAAATTTGGTGAACTACCAGACCACTCAATCTCCCGTGACCCAGACAACCCCATTTGTTGCAAATACTCTTTGCTTTTGTTCGCTGTATGCAGGGGAGCATTATTCTGCATAAAAATGATGGTTCTCCTGAACGTCAACCTTCAGCCAAGGTTAAAAGTAATCCTTCAGAAAATCTATGTGAAAATGTGTCGTCAGTATTACGCCTTTTGGGACTCTCTATGAGCAAACATAAACACCTACGATATTCCCAGGCCAAATCATTGTCCTAACTCCACGTTGATGGCGAATTAAATTTTGATAACGATGTTGACCATCTGGGGCTATCCGTTATCAGTACCTTATCTCGCCTATATATATATAGGCTATCAAGAGTGGCTATCTGGGCTATCAAGAGTGACACACACATCATCCGTGAACAAAACTTTGAAAACATCTGTTTTCATGTTGTCCTCTGCCCATGTCAATCGGGTTTGTATGTGATGTTGTTTTAATGGAGGTTTTGTCACAACTTTACAGAGTTTAACACGTCTTTTGAAAAGCGACATCGAGTACTTTTTCAGACATTCCTTAATCCGGCTTGGTCCAAAACTTCGCGAATTGTCTGCCCAGGGTTCTTAACAACTTCACGTCATGTTCGATATTTCGAGGGTAATTTTACGTTTTGCTAGTTTTTCTGTAATAGTACTCTTTTCAGAACTACTCAAAACACTTTTACGACCCATTTTATACAAAATAACCTGCCTTGTTTATAATTTCACACACCTCAAATAGCATGGATTCAGCAATTACGATTGCAATTTGTTTATATTGCGCATAACAGTACGACAATTTCACGGTACACGCAGCTCAGCATTGACGACGTTTTCGAAGCTTTGAATAAAAAACTAACGATAGGGAAAGTGGCTGTCTATCTGTGTGTGTGTGTGTGTGTGTGTGTGTGTGTGTGTAAATTTCCTACTCAATAACTCTGCCAATTTTAAGTCTACAGGCTTGAATTTGATACACACGGTATCGACATTTGGGAAAATCTTTGTAATTCGCTTCCGGACAGAAACTTGACAGTTAAGGTGTCCAATTCCAACGCAGAGAACTTTATCATACTCTTTCTCCGATTTTTGAACCAAACACTTGAAATTTTAAATATAGGCTCCTCGGACATGGGTCCAACTTCATAATTTTAAGTGCGCCTAAAAGAATAAATGTTCAGTTTTGGGGTATGGGTTGACGACAACAACCTTAAATCCGAAAAGCAGCTAAAAACCATTGAGTTTACTGTCAGTTCTTCTATTTATTAGACTATCGGGATATACTCCTCTGTACACAATATATAACGATATACAAGCATTTACCGACACCTTACACGTCTGGATTTATAGTAGCGGGGGGATCATTTAATACCAAATATGCGCACTTCTCAGACGTTCGAGACTTTTGTATTCGAATGAAAGGGTAGTTTTACCTGGAAAAAAGTCGTTCTTTCTTTTGTTGTTTTGAACTTAGAACATTTTATTCTATATTTATTGGGTGAATACGAAATTCATATTGAATACTAGATAGGCATGCAATCGCTGAAACGCTTATCGATCCGCGTAGACTTATATAATATTTATAAATAATCTCATTCAGAGATGTACGCACACACATTACAAATAATGTTCTTTAGCTTATTTTAACAATTTACGGGCTCACAATTGATTATATATATATATATATATATATATATATATATATATATATATATATATATATATATATATACTAGCATTACGGACCGGCATTGCTCAGGTGTTCCGTTGTGTATGTTGAGCAAAAAAAAAAACAAAGTGGTAGTAGGAGCGCAGGCCTGAACCCGTACCGCGATGGAGATAAAGAACGGGGAGAAAAACTGACGCATTTGCTGGTACGACCACCGCCAAGCCCGAAGTCACTTATGTTTAAATTAAGGCCAGACAATCGAAAGGAGGGGATGACTTTCAAAAATATCGATGAAAAGAGCCACGCCCCTGAAGAAAAGTGATCAGTTGAAGGTGTAGATATTTATGTTTTTGCCAATTTTTTTGTCGTCTGAAAGGACGATCATCAAAACGATACTAATCTTGGTAAAATCCGCCGCCTCTGTCGAAAGTGTTAGGCAGACATGCAAACATACATACACACAAACATATATATATATTGGTAACTAAACCTTTCGACCAAAGACCGATTAAAAAGCTAGCCCTATCTCTGAACACCCTTTTTGTAAAATGTCAAATGTTTAGACCAGAAATCGCCTGAGTAATTTGGAAGAGACCGCAAAGGTATATATTTTTTCGGGGGATTTTGGTAGAGTTCTCAAAGGGCAAATCGTTTAACTTTGACCCTTTAACAGGGAAATTCATGGCCGAAAACCGATCACATATATTTTGCCAAGTCTCACTACCCTGTATATTAAATCTCGGGTATGTAGACGAAAAATTGCCGGAGTTAATTCGTAGGGTAATGTACATACACACAGACACACAGGTACACAGACACACCCACAGATACACTGACACGTACACGTATATATATATATATATATATATATATATATATATATATATATATATATATATATATGCATATATATATGTATATATATATGAATATATATATATATGTATATATATATACATATATATATATATATATATATATATATATGTATGTATAGATAGATAGATATCTTGGAGAGTTTGGAGAATTGAGTAAATTCAATTCTATAAAAAGAGACTCATCGGGATAACATAAAGCTCAATACATTTCATTGACGCTTATATATATATATATATATATATATATATATATATATATATATATATATATTTATATATATATATATATATAACTATATTTAAACTCTATACAATTTTTACATTACACTTTATATAATGCGCTCCGCATTTACCTTCGAATTCTATATAATCCCCCCAAAACATCAATGTTTTCATTGACTTATTTCGTTCGTAATGATTTCACGCTAGTCATCGCATCCCCATTATGTTACCTAGCATATTTTCTCCTCGTCTGAGGAGAAGAATTAGGTTTCGAAATACCTTGATATAAAGAGTCCCGTCTTCCCCTTAATTAAAGTTGTGTATAATTTTATTAAATAAATGAACCATTCTATATTCACCAACATATAATTGTTGTGTCTTCATTTTCCAATCTTATTGTTTCCTAGAAATATATATATATATATATATATATATATATATATATATATATACGTGTGTGTGTGTGCGTGTGTGTATGCATTATATGTTATGCATATTAAAATAAATATTATTTCAAGGTTTCTACACCTTAATCATATGTAACTAAATTGCTTCGTCAAACAAAAAAAAAAAAAAAGAAAGAAAACAGCACCAGTTTCCTCACGGCGTCATATAACTAATTTACTGAAAAAATATCTTCTAATCTTAGAAACGTTAATATATCATAGCAAGTCTTACATATTCGTATTTGAATTTAAATAAAATGCTTTCCTTGTACTTATATATCGTTAATCCCTATCAGAAAAAAAATATAATTGCCCCATAAAATGGTTTATCCATTAATAAATATCATTTCACTTAACTGTCAAAAATATATTGATGATTGTAACAACAACGTTTTGGTAATTAAGCCACAGGAGTCTCAAATGCTATAATTAAACATGAGCACTGTTTGTTACATTGCGGATGAGCAGGCAGAATGCTACCATTATGCTAGTCCCAACGTGAACGGAAAAAGACAAGCCATGGAATGTCTAAGATTTTTTTCCGATAACTGAATCAGATTTGGAATATCATCGAACTAGAAAATATTGATCACGTCAAACATTCTTTAATTATCGATTAACAGACTGATTGATGCTTTCATTTACACGTTTTGTAAACGCGATTTTGCCAATATTGGTAAACATTCTTTTCATACATTCGAACGATCATTTTATTTTTTTATGAAAAATCGTTTAATATATTTTTTTCTTCTAGGAATTGATTTTCTTTTGTTATTGTTAATGTTGATTTTCAATTTATTGACGCACATCCTGTTTGAATTTTCGAACTGATTTTAATTGCGTCATTTATTCCATAGAAAATTATTTGGAAAAATTATTATTACTTTTACATATAGTTTTCAACCTTTACTTTTGTTTTTTAAAACTAGTTGCAGCTTAATTGTCGTCTTACTAAGGCAAACCTACACACATCATGGATTTTTAGACGAGGGAAATCCCGCAGATAAAAATAACGCACTTTCGACATGAAAATAATGTAAAATCTTACAGTTTTAAAAGATCTGCAATATCACACTGATGAAAATATTAATGAATAGAGAATCGGAACATATACTACCCTTTTTTATTTAGTCTTCACTTTATTATTTATCATTGTGGTACTATTATAATCGATGCGGTATTTAATTTCACTTGAATATATTTTTGGTAAATGCAAGGTGACACCAACAGCTGATATGTAATAGTAAGAATTTTCAAATTATCAGTACGCTTGTATCTACTAAAATGAATGCTAACTTCTCGTATGAAAGGATAGCGTGAATTGGTTGGATAGTAGTTATTAGCTAGTACAGGTAATGGTTAAACATATTAGTAATTTTGGTGGAAATTTTTCCTGAAGAGATCGATTCTTTCTGCTAACGTGTTGCGTAGTCGGGGTGGAATCATATCGGAGATAAAAAATACATAATATGGTAATGGCATTTATATACTGTTGAAACCACGGCGACTGTGATAATACTTCGGTTATCATATTATTAATATGGAGCATAAAGAGACATTATTTTAACACATGAGAGGGGAGCTACTTCTTTATGATGAAAGTGGGGGGCATTAATACTTTAAGCGCGTTATACAAAGTCCATTTTAGATGTCAGACAAAATACCTTTACCTTTCAGCTGTAATGAAGACACGAAGCCAAACAGTTATCACATCATAGATGGTGATTATTTATTAATCCAGCCGGTTGAGTGATGCATCAGGAATTAAAACTTATACGACAACATGATCTCCCCCACCCCGAATCGCCTTCAAGGGCATCAGCTTCTCGCCTTACCGACTCATCTCTTTTCTGTATTGACTCTCATTAAGTCGTATATATATATATATATATATATATATATATATATATATATATATATATATATATATATATATATATATATATATATATATATATATTGCAGCAAATTCGTTTCGAACATTGCATCACAACGAAAAAGAAAAAAAAAGGTAGAAAAACGACAACATTCAGTGATGGGTTGCACAAATGTGGTTTTTAAGCCCTGCTAAACCCTGGAATTCTTTAGCATACATTGTATAGACATGTGCACCACTAACAGCACGTTCTTGCTGTTTTTTGCTATGAGGATCAAATGCCGTTTCAAACCGCCTGTCGTTTTGTACATTCGCCCGCAGTGTACACAGGTCAATTCTGGCAACTCAAGACTGCGTTGTGGCCCGCTGCGCCGATGAGTAGACTGGTGACTCATCAGCCCAGCTCTGCTAAGACATATTCTTCCGCACACCTCACACTCCAGACCAATATGGCTCGCCCCTCCCATTCACGGCTCCTTTCACTCCCTCTTTCCGGATATCATGCTTCAGCCGCTTATAATGGGTTCGATCAACCTGAAACTTGCCTACACTTCCCCGCAAGGCTCTTCTCCACCCTCTGCGATCCAAAGCAACAGTCTCCCAGGTTCTTTCATAAGTCCCACAATTTTTTTAAGGTGGATCTTAAACAATCCTTAAATCTCAATTTAGGCTTTTGAGCCAGACGTCTTCCCTCGGGGAGCTCACCATAAAGGAGTTGTTTGGGAAGTCGACTGTCTAACATCCTCACCACGTGTCCACTCCATTTCAGTTATTGCTTAATAACGTGAGCCTCAATGCTAAGGCATTGGGTTCGATCAAGCACCTCCACATCACTGACATACATCTGGCAACCCAAACCTAAGATTCGCCATAGGCAAATCTGGTGAAACCGCTCGAGACGTCTCAAATGCTCCCTGTATGCTGTCCAAGGTTCACAACCATAGAGAATGTAGAGAGAACGCATGCGGCATAAACCTTAATCTTAGTTGGCAGTAAGATCCCATAATGTCTCCACAAACGGCCGTCCAACTTTCCGAAAGCATCACTTGCCCTGCTGATCCGTAACGATACATCATCATCCAGGGCACCAAACATACTCAGTGTGCTACCCAAGTGTACAAACTTAGAGACAACCGCTATTCTTGACCCACAGATATAAACTGATGGCTCATAGTATTGCATGCATGGAGCAGGCTGGTACATTACGACAGTTTTTTTTCAGATTGATGGTCAGGCCCAATGCGCTGCAGGCAACTGGAAAAGCGTCCACAAGATGCTGCATATCAGTCACCGTATTAGCCACCAGATCATAGTCATCCGCGTAGAGCAAATCACGAATCGTGTTGGTGAGTACCTTTGTACTTGCATTGAAGCGCCTAATGTTGAACAACCGTCCAGTAGTTCGGAACGAATATAGACACCATCAGAGCACCCCCTCCAAATGCCATCCGAAAGACCATGGTGAAATACAACGCAAAGAGTGTGGGTGCTGGAATACTTCCCTGCTTAACACCATATTCTACTAAGATAGGATCAGCCAGCTTTCCCCCAACGTTGAGCAAGGCCTTCATAGCATCGTGGAAGAGCTTTAAGATGATTATAAACTTTTCAGGACAGCTAAGCCTTTTCAGAATCTCCCATGAAGCATCCCTATTGACGTTATCAAAGATATTTGTAGCGACCATATGTAACTGTTTACCCGCAAATAATAATAATAATAATAATAATAATAATAATAATAATAATAATAATAATAAATGATAATATATATCTATATATATATATATATATATATATATATATATATATATATATGAACATTCATGTTGATTGACTCATATTTAGTCAAATATGCTTAATATCTACTGCACGTTTCATTGACTTTACTTTATTCATGCAATGGACATAGTGTTTTATGTTAAGTGCAGTAGTGTCTTAAATAATGCCATTATTCCCCTATCGATTGTAGAAAAACAACAAGCGTACCTACTCTTTGTGACTAATGCATATCCGCCTATAGATTCGATGCGCTCTGAGAAAGAATAATAAGTTATCGTATACTCCTCGATTAATCGAACGCAGACAAAGAAAATATAGAGTGCCATCCTCTCTTCGCCACAAAAATATGTGACGCGCATAAGAAAATAAAAGAAAAAACAATGATTCTCCTTGCAATTCTATTTTTCCAGTGAAATTGTATTTTTTTATAAATTCCATCAACAGAACTGAGTTATCGGCCAAATATACTTGCATATTGTATTGGACAAGATTAAGTAGATTTTCTGTTTTTCTTTATTTTGTAATTGTTTTCTTTCTTTAAACGGAAAATGTCTGAGTATGAATTTGTTTTTCGATTCAATATTGAACACAATTATTGCTTTTACAATTAAAGAAAGTAACTATATCCAAGCGCATTTAATAAAATCTATAATGAAGTAGTAATCGATCTCACGGTGAAATACAACTTGGACTGTGCTTAAAAAATATGCGGACGTTTTTTCTTAACTGTAACCAGATATATTTATCTGTAACCAACTCCGTTGCATTGCGATTTATTTTTTTACTTGTCTGGGGGCCGGCGTTGCCCGGATGATTGGAGGTAGGTGTTCCTATTTACAATGCCTCCCCACGGGACAGAGTTAGACACCAGGGTTATTTTTTAACGTGGAGAAAAGGAACAAAAATAAAAATTGTCTCAGTCGTGAAGTATTTCTCCTCCACTGTCAGAGAACAAGAAATTGAAGTGTAGCATCTGAAGAACAGATACTACACTTTGATCTTGCCCCGAAGGGCAAAGAAGGTAGGTGTTGATCAAAAGAAAAAAAGTTGTAGTAGGCAGGCTCGAATTTCGAGGGCCGAAAAGAAAGTGAGGTGGGTAAGGGTGTTGGTTGAGCATAAAAAAAAGGGAAAAAGAAAAAGGAAAATTGCGAGCGCAAAAAAATAAATAAATAAATAAGTGGTACTAGGCAGGCAATCTCGAACTCATATCACGACAGAAGAATAGAAAGTGAAAATAAACGTGACGCGTTATCTGTTTCGATCATCGCCAAACCCGAAGGAACGTAGGTTTGAATTGTGTAGACAATCGAAAACAGGTGATGACTTTCTAAAATATCGACGAAAAAAGGTATCCCTCCCTGTAGAAAAGTACCCATTGAAGGTAAAGGAATACATGTTTTTTTACCGATTTATCGATATTTGTGGTCCGAATAGTCGAGCGGTAATACAGATCTCGTGTAAATCCTTTGCCTTTCTCGAAAGTTTTTTCGTGACACACCAACATACATACATACATACATACATACATACATACATACATACATACATACATACATTTAAACAGGCAGGTGAGATTTAAATCATAGATTATAGATTAGGTTTTCCATGTATAATATATACATGCATGTAGCGGCTCTGCGGTTTAATCAGCGTCGGCGACCACTGCTCTTCAAATTGTAGTAATTTTGGAAAGCCTTAAGACCTAAAGAAGTAAAGACGATTGTTTCTCGTTGTTTTCCGTCTTGATCCATGGTTGTATCTACCCCCGTGAGTAAACCCCGCCCCCAGATCCCAACCTGTGAATGTTTACGATTCGGCTTGCGATACCTACACAGCCTTGCCTTCCAAAATCGTCAGCAATTTTGTACTGACCATGGTAATCGTTGATACACTAATTCTATATATGTAACGTTACATAAAACAATACTAGCCAAGGAGTAGCTAAACAACATAATGAGGTTAACATCGTTTCCCCACAACATCTGTCCTATAGAAATGACCTTCCTAGTCTTGTTTACTTCTACAAGAACTATTATAGTGTTTAGTCTCAAAGAATTCTCTCATACTAGCACGAAGCACGGAATTTTCCAGTCGTTACATACGCTTAAATATAATATTTTGATTGATGCAGATTTCGTATTTGTTATATTATCTTAAACCCAATATAAAGTAATACTTGAAACTAGCGGGACGTGTGGAAATTCCACAGCGGCATTTTTCATATGTAGAAGTTTGTTGCTGGGCATTCTGTGGGTGTTCTGTTCAGCATGAATGAAGGCACAACTACTTTATTCTAGCCCTTTTATTAAAGCTGTATCGCGCCTTACTAAAATAATAACTTTGATATATTTCCTGAACTGATTATTTCAATACAAACACTTTACTCATCAAACTCACATTTCACAAACTCACATTTTATCATTTTTCATAATTATTGAATATGTTACTATCTTCGACAATAATTTTTAATAATTGTAACACACATTATCGCCCCTCCCCTTACTAAAATAATAAATTTGATATGGGCTGATTATTTCATAAAAGAAACAGCAATCATTAAACTAAGATTTTAGCATTTTTCATAATTCTTTGATATGGTACTAATTACGTCAATAATTTTTCATCCTTTGTAACGCACCATTTCGCACACCTTAGTAAAATAATAACTTTGCTCTATTGTATAGACCGATTATTCATTACAAACACACCCATCAGTTAACTCACATTTTATCATTTTTCATTATTCTTGGATATATTACTAATTTCGACGATATTTTTTAATATTTAAAACCAACATTATCCCCCAACCTAAAATAATAACTTTGATATATTTGCTGGGCTGTTTATTTCAATACAAATACGCCAAATAATTTTCCTCCATTTCATAATTTTTTTCTAATTCTTGTGTATGTTACTAATTTCAGAAAATCATTTTTCATAATTTGCACCCACATTATAGCCCCCTCCTTAATGAAATAAAAACTTTGATATATTGTCTGAGCTTATTATTTCATTACAAACACACTAATGCATGAAATCACATTCAATAATTTTTCATAATTCTTGGATATGTTACTTATTTCGCCAATCAGTTTTCATAATTTTAACCCATATTTTCTCCCCCCCACCCTTTACTAAATAATAACTTTGATATATTGTCTGGGCTGATTTTATCATTTCAAACACCCCAATCAATTAACTCACATTTTCATTTTTCATAATTCTTGGATATGTTACTAATTTCGACAATCAGTTTTTATCATTTAAACCGACGCAATCGCCCCTTACTTAAATAATAACTTTGATATATTGTATGGACTGATTATTTCATTACAAACACACTAATGCATTAAATCTCATACTATTTTTCATAGTTCTTGGATATGTTAATAATGCCAACAATCATATATTCATAATTAAACCATACTTATCGCCCTCTCTTACTAACATAACAACTTTAATATATTGCCTGGACTGATTATTTTATTATAAACACACCAATCAATAACATCGATTTTCATCATTTTTCATAATTCTTGGGTATGTTACTAATTTCGACCATGGATTTTGTAATTAAAACCATCCCTATAGCCCACTCTTACTAAAATAATAACTTTGATATATTGTCTGCGCTGATTTTTTTATTAGAACCACACCAATCAATTAACTAACATGCTATCATTTTTCGGAATTCTTGGATATGTTACTAATTTCGACAAACATTTTTCATAATTTTAGCTCTCCTTATTGTCTCCCCCTTACTTTATTGTATGGGCTTATTATTTTATTATAAACACACCATCAGTTAAATAACATTTCATCATTTTTCGTTATTCTTGGATATCTTACTAACTTAAACCATTTTTTTTATAATCTAAACCATCCTTATCGCCCTCTCTTACTAAAAATAACTTTGGTATATTGTCTGGGTTGATTATTTCATAAAAAGCACAACTATCAATTAATTTCCCTTTATTCATTTTTCATAATTCTCGGATATGTTAGTAATTTCGACAATAACTTTTTATATTTTTAACTCACATTAATAACAAGATACTACTAAAATAATAACTTTTATATATTTCTGGGCTGATTATTTCATTTCAAACACCCCAATCAATTAACTCATATTTAATCATTTTTCATAATTCTTGGACAATTTACTAATTTCGGCACACATTTTTTTATCATTTAAACCATCGTCATCACCTTCTTACTAAAATCATTTCTTTGAGGTATTGTCTGGTTTGATTATTTAATTGCAAACACACTAATTCATTAAATCATATATTACTATTTTTCATAATTCTTGGATATGTTATTAATGCCCAAAATAATTTACAATAAATTTAACACACCTTATATCCTCCTTACTAAAATAATAACTTTTATATATTTTCTGGGATGCTTACTTAATTACAAACACATCAATCAATTAACTCACATTTCATCATTTTTCATAATTCTTGGATATGCTACTAATTTCGGTAATCATCGTTTTTATAATTAAAACCCACATTATGCCCCCCTCCTACTAATATAAGAACTTTGATATATTGTCTGGGCTTATTATTTCATTACAAACAGGCCAATAAAGTAACTCACATTTCATCATTTTTCATAATTCTTGGACATGTTACTAACTTCGACAATAAATTTCTTAACTTTAACCCACTATGTCGCAGCCCTTAAATAATAAGTTTGATATATTGCCTGGGATGATTATTTCACTACAAACACATAAATCAATTCCGGGTTTTCTCCTAGTATATATGTTCCACCTATTTTATCCAATCCCGGGTGACGCCGCATATTCTGCTAGTATACATCTTTCACCTATCTCATTCGATCCTGGGTGACGCTGGGTATTCTGCTAATATATGTTTTCCACTTTTCTCATTCAATACTGGGCGACGCTTTCTGCTAGTGAACTTATCTCAATCAATTCCGGGATTGACTTCATGTCTGCCATCGCACTGTTAAAAATATACATGAAATAAAGTAATGTTTAAATCGTAAACTGTTTCATCCATTTCCGGGACTGTCTTTATATCCCCAACCCACTGCTAAAATATACATGAAATAATGTAATGTCTGAATAGTAGACTGTTTCAGCCCTTTCCATGACTGACTCCATACTCCCCACCCACTCTTATAAATATACATTAAATAAAGTAATGTCTAAAACGTAAATGATTTCTGCCATTTCCGGGAATGACTTCCTCTCTCCGATTCAACTGTTAAAAATATACATTAAATAAAGTAATGTCTAAAACGTAAATGGTTGCAGCCATTTCCAGGACCGACTTCATATCCCCCACCCCACTGTTAAAATATACATGAAATAAAGTAATGTGTAAATCGTAAACGGTTTAAGTCATTTGCGGGACTGAATTCATATCCCCGACCCCACTGTTAAAAATATACGTGGAATATAGTAATATTCAAATTATAATCTGTTTCAGTAGCTTTTCGAAATTAATACATAAACACATTAACACAGTTAGAGATTAGGCAACCGTTGCTTCTATATACATTTCTGAGTATATTATCAGTCTCAGCATTCCAGTGATTTAAATCAGCCCTCATTTTTGGTATTGGTTTATGGAGGAGAAATCCTTCATTACTGATACAATTTATATTTTTTTGTTACTGACAAGAGTGCCCCTCTTAGGGAGCTGTTTTCTAAAAAAAATGTTAACCAACCTCATGTCGAACTCTGCTCTTTTGGGGGGGCAAGTAAACAAAAAAATAATCAGTAGGGAAATTTTCCAGTGAATTTTATAATTAATCAGAAGGGGCATTCCAGGTGCATTTCGTAATTAAATCAGAAATTGTTTTTCCCAATTACTTTTGTAATATTAAAAGTTTGTTACATTAAATATAGTACCATATACAATGTTTCCTCACTGGACAAATTTAGATACCAGGCTTGTTTTTTAACGTGGACTAAAAGAACAAAAATAGTGTTAGTCGTAAAGGATTTCTCCTCCAATGAAAGATAACTTGAAATGTAACATCGAAAGAACATATACTACACATTGAACAAATCATTTTCTTAGCTGTGCGTTTACAGCGACACCATTTTTTTTTGCAATAAGAAATGGAATTTCATAACAATTAAACGACCCGGATGTAAGCGTGACACATAAAAGAACACACACGCTATCGTATTAATATATAGATGGTTTTAAAAATATCGAAACCAAAACGTTACTGTACGATTTACACGTGGACCATCGCTGATATTCAAAGTACAAACGTTTACCTTACGATTTATTTTTTCTCTGTCATTTATGGCTGAACTATAAAGACATGTTTGCTGCAAGGTTAAAAATAAAAACCTGCCGTCGTTCGACCTTTACTTGGCAATTAGATTTGTTTTCATATTTGTTCCGATTTTCCCAGGCTAAAATTCAAGTCCCGTGTGTTCAAATACTGTATATGTGAATATTCTATGTCTGTAGACAAAAAGTGTAGGGGGGGTTCAAGGAATTTTTTTTTAAACAAACATACATATATGCATATATATATATATATATATATATATATATATATATATATATATAACTACTTCATTTACTCACATAAAATACATACACGAAAGTATAAATTTATGCGTAAGCTTTAAGTATTTACTTCAAAAGTGCTCAATACGTAGGTAGAGCTAGTTAGTAAGTTATAAAATATATATGGCGATTAAGCTACACTGAATATTCCGCGTTTTATCTATTCAAGGACCCTCCTCTCTCTCTCTCTCTCTCTCTCTCTATATATATATATATATATATATATATATATATATATATGCATATATATATATATATATATATATATATATATATATATGCATATGTATGCGCGCACACACACAAATATATATATATATATATATATATATATATATATATATATAGAGAGAGAGAGAGAGAGAGAGAGAGATAGATATTGTGTTGTGATTACTATAAGCTTTTTACGTAAATATTACGCAAGTGTTACTTATGTAGAATATCTCCATGAATATAATAAAACATAATAGTTAACTAAAGATGATGACCCCATTAGAAAAGCTAATAGAGAATTAATTACACAGAATAATGAAAAACACCTGCAAATTATCTAAATAATTTGCATGTGAATGCACTTCCACGACCAATATATAAGAAGAGGTATTTTCTTTTTAAATAAACAGGACATTTTTTGAAAAGTTTTTGAGAGAATCGGACCACCCCTCGCGGAGCTTTTCTTTAGTAGCACAGCTCGGATCAGATCAGATCCACATGCTTTTGATGTGTCTATTTTTTCATGCATTTGAGCAGGGGTGATTTTAAGATTATCTAATGCGATGTCTGTCCGCAAAGGAAGAATCAGCTAGGGAGTGGTTTCCTGGGTCCAATGTAGAGTTTGAAGCCAATAGATTGGCAAGATATGATGAGTAGCTAAATTATCATCACTCTCTAAGGCAATAGATACGCCAGTTAGAGTAACTGCACGTGTAAATGTAGAGAAAGAGTTGCACAATAGCCACCCATACTTCCTTTTTGTCGGTAGATCTTGAGTTCAGTGCTAAAATAAGAGGTGAGCATATACAACTCCTTATATTCCCAAATTATCGCACGTTTTCATACCGACGAGACTCGATGTAACTACACGTTGATGATCTAAGGAGAGCCGATGTGCCAACATGATTCTTTGACTTTCGCTAATACCCCTGAAAAACTATCTACTCATATAACATTTTATATTAAATAAGTGGATACTTGTACAGTGTAATCAAGTCATTAAAAAATGAAAATATCGGGAAAAAGGTTATATTGTGCGTATCTGTTATGGAACGAAGTTGTTCGAAAAAAAAATCAACTAATTTCATGAAGTAGTTTTTTTTACAGCGAAAAACAATTTGTTATGATACCAAGAAAAAAGTTAGTCTTAAAGATTACGAGGGAGTGTTGGCGTTTTAAAATCAGTTATCTCCCCGTGGCGTGTTAAAAAAAGTTCAAAAGTGCCTGACATTAACGCGCTCTCATAAAAACGTGTGTTGCGCTGTAAAAAAAAAAAAGAAAAACAACAAAAAACTACACGATCAAATTTAGTGAATTTATATTTCGTAGATCTTCAGTCCAAAACAGATACCTACAATATAACCTTTTCCCGCTATTTTCATTTTTTTAATGTCTTGATTACACTGTACATGTATCAATAATTATGTAGAAAACATTTTTAATCATTATTTTTGCAACTAGTCTAGTGGAAAAGAAATCAATTCAGTCTGATTATCATTGCAGTGGTTTCGAGTATATTCCGCGTACACTCACCACTTATCTAGAGAAACATCAGTGAAGGATCACTATGCTTGAGGAGTGTATATAATTTTCCACAATACAAACTTATTTTAAAACGCATTGACCGCAGTTCATGTTCTTATATCTGCTTAGCTATGAATGGTAGTAATATGAAAGCGATGCCATTTTAAAACCAAATGCATTAAGATTTTATATAAGGCTAATGATTTTTACATTTCTTTTCAGAGTGAGTAATGACGTTGACTTAAACAGAAAAATAAACGTTTTGTGTGATTGACTTTGCAGAAACTAAGTCCTGGTGACTTGATAAATCATACAGTTCGCAAAAAGAATCACACAACCTTGGATTTTTTGGAAGGATTTGTGAAAGGACTGGTCTATGTGATTCGTATTCCATGAGACGTGGATAAATTCAAAGTCTGAATAACATACACTGTTGCAAACATTAACAACGCAATGTTGTGACGCGTTTGGCAATAACTGGACTATCGGCTTGATGTGTGCCGTGTGACTAATGCTGCTTACATTGCTCATTTTTAAAGATTTTATGAGATACTTGAAAGTTCGAGCTTTCGGAATATACAAAATGCGTTTTTATATCCTTATTAGTTCTCGAGGTATTCAATGTCAATTTGTACTTTTGGCCACCATTGTCAATTACACTGTGCAAGACCTGGAAAACCAAGCTGTAACGAAATACAAATAGCAAATATAAAGGGAACATTATCTATTCTAAAAGAAGCCCTCGGATATAAATTTGAATCATAACAGAATCAAGTGTTAGCTCCAGGAGGGAAAACCTTGATCTTTTAAAACTTACTGAAGTAAAATAATTTTTTTAAAAGTGCAAAACTTCAAATAATACAGGACATGTGTGGCTATTTTCATAAGCCCAACGGCATGGATAAATCTATTTTGCGGGGTTGTTTTCCTCGCATTTGGTACGGTAGTTTTTTTTGGTGCAAAATTTTTACAATTTCGTTCTGAGAATCTTAGCGATATGTGTGAGACGATACGAATATCTCAATCAGGACAAGTGACAAACATACGATTTAAAAGAAAACTGGAACCTTGACACGGAAGCAAATTGAATATAACATGTAAAGTTTGAATTCAGCACGAGGTGTAAATAAATATATTGTTTAAAATTACAATTCTGCGTTTGTCATTCATAATTTTTATGTATATAAAAATGAGAATGTCTATGTGTATGAGGGCAACTCTCAACCTATACACTCAATGATGTTTTTTTTTTTACAGAATTGAAGTTTGACTCGGTTTTCATCCGAAAAAAGGGTTGCTAATCGGCTAAAATAAAAATTGGTACGGGTGGGTCATTGTATCTGTTTGTCAACTGTTTCACGACTGCCCATCTGCGGTCGTGAAAGATTGCAACTGCATTATGGAAAAAATTAGTAAGTTCGAAAACACTATTTACAGATCCTGGCTAGCTAGCCTAATGGTTATCGTACTTTACTCCCTGTCTTAAAGCGTTGTTTTAGGCCTACGCTTGAGTAATTATATTTCATTTCAAGAATTGAACTATTTAGAAAAAAAACATAATGCTATGATACACATGCCTCAGCTTTTTTCAGTTTCTTCTTTTGATTTCTTAAAGGAATTTCAGATTGTTACACCGGGAAACAGCTGGGAAATCTGCTAGTATATAATAAAATATGATTTATAGTGCATAAAAACGGTATCTTACTTAGAGAAAGAAAAGTCGGATAAGTAGCAGGTTACTTTGCTTACACCGAAACAGATCTTTGTGGCACGCGCATTTTTAACGAAAAACTTGTTGCGCGGAGTTTTTTTTTATCGTTGAAATCGAAGCGACCCATATCTATATATCTATAAAAGTGCGAGTGTCTATGTGTGTGTCTGTGTGCATATTTCCCTACCAAGCTACTCTGTCAATTTTAATTTTACATACACGAGGTTTGACAGAAAATGTATTAAGATTTGAGAAAATGTTTGTAATAAGGTTTCAGTCAGAAATTTGGCTGAAGAGATCAATGTTCAAATAGTTAACCTTTGAGACTCTACAAAATTCCTCAGCCAATTCGGGTTTAAACACTTGAAATTATTAATGTAGGTTACTAGGATATTGCTCAAACTTTTAAACTTGATTGAGCCCAAAGTAATACATGTTAAGTGGTTAAAATTTAGGTTAAATTTAAAAAAAATGACCTCTGCTCTCTCTACCAAATTACTCAGCCAATTCTTGTGTCTAAACATTTGAAATTATACATAAAGTGTAGCCAGACATAGGGAAGGCTTTTTAATAGGTCTTGGGGGCCAAATATTTATCTGCCAAGGGGTCTATGTTCAAAAGAGATCAGCTTTGCTGCTTCTAGAAAACCATTGAGCCAATTTTTGTTCTGAACTTTTGAAGTTTTACAGAAAGAATATTCAGACAGCCAGCAGGCATGGTAATCAGAATTTAGGCGAAAATTAAGCTAGCGGGAGGTTAAAGTTGAAAGAGTGGGCCTTTGCAGACTGTATCAAAGTTCTCCACTAATTTTGTGCCTAGACATTTGAAAGTTTAGATTTAGGTTTCCTGGAAATGAATATAACGTTTATATATATATATATATATATATATATATATATATATATATATATATATATATATATATATATATATATATATATATAGGGTTATGAACAGTACAAAAGGCCCGAGCAAAACCGCCCTGAACTGCTTGTTTATAATAACATTTTAAAGCTACTATTCAGATATTTTTTGCAAAATTTTCAAAACATTTGATTATACATTAAACATTATTACAAGGTCCGTTCCAAAAATTAAGCTTCCAACCTTTATTTGAAAAAATGAAATAACAACGACCCTTATAATAACATCATAGTTTCGGCTACAGACACATATGTTGGAATAAATTTAAATGCTTTAGAGAAGTAGTATGATAGATATGGTTTATGACATGCTAATACTTTATCTCTATTAATAATAGAAGTAGTATAGTTTGTAGACAGACGGATGCTAAATCCAAATTATTAATAAAAGTAATAATATAGGTGCAGGTGCAGAAAGAGCGATAGTAAATTTATATTATAAATAGAAAGATAATCTTTATTGGCTTCTGACGGACGGGTACTAAGTTTTTTTTACTATAGATATCTGTACTAGTATAGTGTTTGCTTAAACAAGACCACACCAAATCTCGGTCAAAGAAGTAATACTAAACTTTCGTATTTAGAAAGACAGATATAAATATCAATTTCTAATAACATCAATAGTATATATTCGGCTTCAATCAACCCCACAGTACATTTGTAAGACATATTAGCCCACTGAAAATAAACATGATATATATATATATATATATATATATATATATATATATATATATATATATATATATATATATATATATATATATATATATATATTTGAAAGTTCAAGGATTTTCATGTATAAGTTTTTTTTTTAAGAATCTGGATTTGTCATTAACTAATCTAATATCGATTTATATGGCTTGCGATGTGTCTTAAATATGTTTCCAGGCTCTACTGTACAGCCATTTAAAATTATCGTAGGGTCTTGAAAATTAAGTATATTATTATTCTTCTTCTTATTATTATTATTATTATTAGTAGTAGTAGTAGTAGTAGTAGTAGTAGTAGTTGTAGTAGTAGAGCAGTAGTAGTAGTATTTTATATCTTATGAGATGACTAAGCATGTTTTTTTTATCATGTCAAGTTCAAATGAACTGCTTCAGCAAGAATTGGAATATGGATAATTCAAGCCAGAATTCCAGAGCTGATAAATCTAAAAGATGTAATCAAGACGTGACGACACTTTAAGGGAACGATATGCAACAAACTTCCATTTAAACTTTTAAAAAAATAATACGCAAACATAGAGTCTTTTTAGACCATCTTGCATGAATTAGTCATCGATCTTTGACAGGCATAAGAGAGTTTAAGAAGACAGGGAGTCTGGAAAAGATAAAGAGAAGTGTTGAAAGGGTAAAAAAAAATCCAGAACACCAGATTTGATTGGCCACTAAAGAATTCCATTGAGAAGAACCGTTGTGTGTCTATAGAGACGATAACTGTATAGTTTTATTTCAATGTGATAACCATGCACGCAATTATTCGCGAAGAACTGAAGATAACGAAGATTTGCACTAAGTTTGTCCCAAGCATGCTCCATACTTGTCACACATAATTAGATACAGATCTTAATCTTCCATAATGTCCAGACCTTGATCTTATGTTACTTTCGTTTACCCTTAAGCGCAAACCAAATCTTAGAGGTTGTCGTTATGAGACAATTGAAGAAATGAAATGGGTGTAACGAGGGTCATTTTACATGCTCACACAAGAGGACTTCAATGGGGACTTCCAAAAGTTG
>NC_136515.1:13426059-13461059 GCF_053919585.1 Euprymna scolopes
TCGGTCCACACTGATTAAAAAGCTTGTCCTATCTCTGAATGCCTTTTGTGTAAACTTTCAAAGGTTTGGATCAGAAATTGTCTAAGTAAACTGTTTATAAAATGATAATCGCATTAACATTGCTCAGTTTTTCCTCCGTTATTCTTTTTTAGTTGATTTTAAAAAAATAACATTACGTTTAATGCCAAACAATGGCGAGTACATCTGCTAGTATATTTTTAAAACGCATGAATTAGGAAGGGATTGGATTCAAATCGCAGTATGTGCACATCAGCCAGGGCAATGAAAATAGATTAAGTTCGCAATAAAACGTATCAACATGCCTATAATTAGACGCAATTCATTATGATATCCTCGCAATCTTAAAACTCGTCGAACCTTGTTTGATTTCTTGCACGTTTCCTGTTTTACATTGGTGGCTACCCGGACCCATTACAAAATGAGTACGATGCGTTTTTTCCTTCTAGTATAAAACATTGTTGATGGGAGTTCAGTAGTTTTACAACGGAAATGCATTATTCCTTCTCATGCAATACTGACAGCACATATCCATTGCCTGCTTTATTTCAAATATCTCCCGATTCGTGTATAGCCACTAGTGCTTGCTGTTATGCGTATCAGAGATTATATGCTAACATTCTTGCAGATATAAAAAATACGCTTCAACGAACGAAGATAACGTTATGCTTAGTCTTATTCACGTCGCATGGTAATTCTTTTAGATATCGATGTCTGAATAAACAAAGAAAATAGTCGGATTCCAATGTTGGTAAATATATGCGAATAAAAACTCGTAGAGATTTCGGAGAGCCGTGTGACTTGTGTATGTCTGAGGGGAATGACAAAAAAAAAACAGACAAATGTGTGTACCTTATAGTAAGTTGCACGTCTATCAAAAGTTTATATTTTTGACGGGTCGTCAAAAAAGACAGATAATTACAATTACGGGCCCACGTAGTTTCATTGACTTCAGATATGAAGTTAACTATTAAACTTAAGTGTAATTTTGTACATTAAACCTTGCTTTTATTACTTAACGCTGACATTCTACAAACTTTTCTCATCACAATCATAGGCATCGTCATAACTATCAGAAGATGGAGCAGTAACAAGAGCAAAAGTAGAAACCTAGTTATTACCAACAGAAACAGAAAAGAATGTAGAAGGTGAAGCTCTCAGTATTAATGCTGGAGTCCGTCAGGGGTTCATCCCGGGTCCAACTCTCTTCCTGATCTACATTAATGACCATCAAAACCACATCCTTACATCATCCGTAGACATTTATGCTGATGACACTACTATCTATGGTAGCACATTTAAGACCGTAAACGACAAATTTCTCTCTGATTCTTTCTTCTCTGATCTTGAGCATGTGGTACAATGGGGGAAGAGGTGGCTTGTTACTTTTAATGCATCTAAAACCAAGCTTTTATATTTACATCATCAACGCTCTGATCCATATCTGGCCTCAATTGAAATGAATGGCTCTTGTCTTGGGGAGGCCTTATGTTTTGACAAGCTTCTTGGGCTTGACCTTTACTCCTGATATTAAATGGAACACATACATTAAATCCGTTGCCAAGGCCGCTGGAAAAATGGTGAGATCCATCTATCTATCCAGTAGATATCTCATTGCTGATGCTATCTATATAAGAGCCAGGTACATCCAGGTATGGAGTACAGTTGCCACATTTAGGCAGGAGCTGCTAGAAAGGACTTATCCTGTCTTGATAAAGTACAAAATAGATTCGTAGCCTCTGAGGGGACGCCCTTTTCTCTTCCCTGCAACCTGTTTTTCACAGAAGAGATGTTGCGAGTTTGTCTCTGGTTTATCGTTATTTACATAGCAAATACTCGGCTGAGCTTCAATCTATGGCCCCCTCTCGCCAGATTTTCAGAAGAAACACCCGTCTAGCAGAAAACACTATCATTAATTTCCCCCACTCTTTATCTGTGCCTAAACCTAAACGTATATTCCAGGAAAATAACTTTTTCTTAGAATGCACGCCGTTAATTGCTTTCTTGCTAACTACAATATGGCTGCCTCCAAGTCTAACGTAAACAAGTTTTTGATGAACCGTTCAATATAAATTAACACATTTACCGAATTTCCATTATTAACGATTACTATATTGCCCAATTTCTACTTTACAATCTTTAACCCTTATCCTCGTGCTGATGCCTATGTAAAAAAAAAACAAAAAAAACTTCGTAACATAGAGGCATTTTCTTAAAAAAAAGTACTGCCAACCTCCCCGTTGACCCGACGATAAATGCTCAGTGTCTTTCTAGAAATTAAATCTTAATTAGAAATATGTCCGAGTAACAAAATTAATCATACCCATCTATATATCTATAAAATTTAAAATGTCAGTGTATGTACATTTCTCTAAGAAAGAACTCAATTTTTTAGTCCACAGACTCAGGATTTGACATAAGGGGTATTGAGATTTGGGAAAATTAATCTGATCGGTTTTCAGCCAATCAAATGGTCAAAGATCAACGATTTGAGCGTGGACAACTCTACCACACTCCTCACCCATTTCTGGGTCTAGGCACCTGATCTTTTAAATGTTGGTACTTAAACATGAATCAAACCTTTTAATTTTATTTAGGACCAGAACAATAAATGTAAAGCGGTAAAAATTGGGTCAAAGTAAAACAAAATAAATTGACCTGTGCGGTCGCTATTAAATTACTCAATCAATTTCTAGACTAAACATTCATGATTTTACATAAATTGTATTTAGAGATAGAGCAAGCTTGGTAATTGGTTTGGATCGAACAATTGACCTGCCAACGGGGGGCAAATTCAAAACATCGTGCTGTTAGGGTTTTTAGCAAACTACTCAGCCAATGTTTCGTTTAAACATTTTTAATTTTTCATAACGGGTTTCACCACAGAGAGAATGTTATGAAAGGTAGATAGGGCTGAACTGCTAGGACCAAACAAATAAATGACGCTAAAAAAACGTCACCAGAAATAGATAAAGCAAAAAAAACAGCAGCAATCATACAGTAAATAACAAACCAACTACAATATTTTAACTTAGTTTATCAATCATTAAGCCAATATTTTAATAATAATCAATTATTAAGCCAAATAATACAGATTTGCGATGGCTAAATTTTTGTACGCCTATAAATGCTGAAAATATTACTTGGCGTAGAGTACGTATTTTTTTCAGAAGGATTTAACGAATATCACAATTTTTTTTTAAATAAAATTGTTGTGGATAACTTATAACGACACTTGATGTAAGGATAAATTACTACCACTACAGGTTCTAAACTAGCAAACACTATATTATAAATGTGTAGATCCCAGGCCAGAAGACAGAAATTATTATACGTTAGAAAACGATTAGTAAATGTAAAAATAAAAATACAAAATTGAGATGCTTTCAAAAAATGTTCACACTTTTTTTTTGTATTGGCAACTTTATTGATAGTACACACATGCTATTCTACTTCGCTTTGAATACTCTTCTTCGGCTACAATGCATTTGTTGTATCATCTCTACGACATTTGAAGGCGCCGTTTATGTCCTCCCATGGGACGGTATCAATGACCGTCCCCCTCATAGCCTCTTTAATCTCGGCAATTGCCTAATAAAGTCAGCGTCTTATGTTTTCTTTGAGCTTAAGGAATTACTAAAAATTCATAAGAAGCAAGGTCTGGATAATATGGAGTGTGTGGAACTTTCTTGATTCCCCATCTTATTCAAATCCTTTGTGACAATGATGGCGTTGTGGACTCTTGCATTTTCCTGAAAATCTTTCCCATCCACCGTTTCTCGCGAATAATTGTGTGCAATGTTTTCAAACAAAACGACGGGCCATATCATTAGCACATAGACGCATGACGGCCCTTATTAGTTACTCTTTTATTTAGCCAATCAACTCTAGCGTCTTGACTTCCTAACTCCTCCCACATATCCCATAATCTCCCACAAACTCTCTGCCTTTATTTAATCTCTTTTGGAACTCAGAATTGATATGCGATTCATGCAAGATGGTTCAAGAGCAGTATACAGCATTCCATGCGTTTTATAGCATTTTTCTAAGTTTAAAACAGACTTGTCTTTCTTGTAATTGCCTTTTTTGAAATTGGCTAGCTGTTACAATCAGGCTTTCACATGGTGCATTAATATAGTATCCAACAAGGACACAGCTGTAAAATATTGCATTGCCATGCAAATCTTCCGTATCTTTGGTTTCCTGAGAAGAATATTCTGTACTGGTCCCAAATTGGCATAAAACTGTACTATTATTGTCTCTATAGATACACGACGGCCTTTAAACTTGATTCTTTATCTAGCCAATCAACATTGGGGTTTTGACTTCCTAATTCCTCCATCAATCCCCATTATCATTTAATTCCTTCATGACATTCAAAACTAATGCAAGTTTCATACAAGATGTTCCAAGAGATTAATTAAGCATAAAGCATATGGTTTGTGGCAGTTTTCCAAGTTTAAAACAATTTCATTGCATATACTTCTTCTAAAGTTTTACGTAAAGATTGTATTTTTGAAATTAACTAGTTGTAACATTTGGGCTTTCGTATTGTGTATTCAACTTGATGATATAGTTCTGTCATTGGGCACTGCAATCAAAAATTAAGTTAGCTATCTCATAAGTTGTCAAGAAAATATGTACTTAATTTGCAGGAGTCGACGACAATGTTAAATTCTTGTTTTAAAAGTTTAAAAACTTACTGAAGACACCTACTATATACATAGAAAAGTAATGTTTATGAGATTGCCAAAAGTTAATTAGAGGTTTCGACTCTCCAGATATTTAACTAAACTGATAATTAGTAGAACCTAAGTAAAAGTCTCAAGTACAGCAAATAGGTAAAATTTCACAATTCTTTATGAAATATTAATATCAGATTTTTAAAAAAAAAACGCAATAATAGGCCTGCGAGATTTTTGTAACTTTCTGACTCCGACGCGTGCCCTTGCTAGTATTTTATATAAAATAAAAATCATAAATATTGATGAATAAAATCTGAAAAAAGCTATTAAAAGGAATCAATCGAAGAAAATCAATACATTGATTTATGAGAATGAAAAGTGGTTATTTCACGATGCTACAGTGAATCATTCGCCAGAGCGTCACGTGACAAGACGAAAAATACTTTTCAGATCTGGAATAAAAGAATCAAAACACTGAAACAAAATGGTATAAATAAAATAGACGATAAAACTATTCACTTCCACTTTTCATAAAACATTGAAGTGGCACAAAGTGATTACATAGAAGAGAATGCAAATACCATGTAAAAGGATTTCTCCATTTCAAGTATTATTTGATTTATTCATATATATATATATATATATATATATATATATATATATATATATGTGTATATATATATATACATACATATACATATATATGGATAGATGAATATATTTTTCAAATGCGAACTATATATCCCTATTTAAATAAATACTTATGTATAAACTTATAAATATATGTTTTATTCATAAGATTTTTAGTAATTAATATATTAATTTGTATATATATATATATATATATATATATATATATATATATATATATATATATATATATATATATATATATATGTGTGTGTGTGTGTGTGTGCTAGCATGGATGCCCGGTTGTGTGTAGGTGTGTGGGAGTAGGTAGGCAGGCTCGACGCCGTACCGCGAAGGAGGAAAAGAACAGAAAAAACGCGGCGTCTTTGCTGTTAAGACAATCGCCAAACCGGAAGTTACGTATATTTAAATTAAGGCTAGACAATCGAACAGAGGTGATGATTTTCGAAAATGCCGGCTAAAAAATGACCGCTCCGTGTTGAAATGTACCCAGTTGAGGGTGAATACATTAATGATTTTAGCCAATTTTTTTGGAATTTGTCGTCTGAAATGTCGAGCTTCAAAACGACGCTGACCTTGTAGAAATCCGTCGCCTGTGACGAAGGTGTTAGGAAGACATCCAAACATACATACATATATTTATATATAAGTAGATCAAATTTTCGACCTAAACCGATTAAAAGCTTGCTCTATCTCTGAATACACTTTATGTAAACTTTCAAATGTTTAGACAAGATATTATCTGAGTAAATGGGTAGAGACCGCAAAGGTTATTTTTTTTTTAATTTGACCCCTATTGAATCCCTTAACATTTATCATTTGGGGGTCAAATCCATTTAGTAAGTTAGATCCATGTCCAAGGAACCGATATCTAAAATTGCAATTGTTTTTACTCAAAATTAGCAGAAGAGTTTGATAGATTTCTCAAAGGTCAAATCGTATAAATTTGACCCCTTTAACAGCCAAATGTCTAGCCGAATACGAATTCCAAATCTCCATAACCTTTTTATAAAATTTTTAGTAAATTTCTGACAATTGATAGAGTGATTGTGTAGGGAAATATTCACAGACAGACCCGCAGACACTTTCAATTATATATATATATATATATATATATATATATATATATATATATATATATATATATATATATATATATATGTATATATATATATATATTTATATATATATAAGAATTACAGTTAATTTTATCAAAATAATCCAAGATGGCAAAACTAAAGTATATTAAAATATTGAAGAGTTTTTATTTTTCTTGAATCAGCTCAGCCTTGACAGTCGTGTTTTAAATTCTTCCATTTCTTTTTTCTACACGCATCTTATATTTCTTTTGATAATATTATTGGACCTCATTTCCCGTTTCAATGTGAATTTGTGAATTATTCCACGGGTTTCTGCGTTTTGGATTCATTTGGACCATCTTCCACTTTCGCGATTCCCTTGGCTTTTACTTGTGCAAAGTGAAATATAATAGACGTTTTTTATTTAACTGTTATTGCACATTTTACTCCCCCACCACCAGAATGTCCATTCACGTGAAATCACGTTTTTCTTCGCCCTATTTCGTCTGCTTTACTTTGTGTTACCAAGTAAGATCTGTTACTTACTTGTAGTTTTATAAAAAGTTTTATAAAATATTTTGCAAACAAAATCCACCTCGCATGTTACTAAATCCTACCTCCGCTGAGAAGGAAAGTATTCTTTCGAAACTCCACGGATTAAGGAGTATCCATTTATTATGTGATTCCTTCTTTTTTAAATTAAATATGTTGTTAATTATTTTTCAAAGTGGGTTAACATGTTAAATAAACTACTTCTTCTCCTATATATATATATATATATATGTGTGTGTGTGTGTGTGTGTGTGTGTTGTGCGTGTGTGTGTGTGTGTGTGTGTGTGTGTAATATCCGTCGAATTCGACCGATCATGGAATTCTGCTTCCTTATTTAGTCGGGGGGGTACAGCTAGTGGCGTGGGTGTTCAGGCTGATGCCGCAGAAGCAGGTCCTCCCACAGTTACTGCAGATGGAGCCTTTCTGTCTCCGACTTGGCTGCTGTCGAAGCTGGATTTGTCCTCGCTTTTTTACTGGGATGCTTCTCCCGGCAACATCTGGTTCTCTTTATCTTTTTTCTGAGGCAGCCGTTTTGAGCTTGGAGGGGTTAAATTTCAGCCCTCAGTTCAAGCTAGCAGACATATTTGTTGCCGAGGGTTGGTCGGCCTGTAGGCTTTATGCCAGAGGAAAGCTCTCCAGGCAGAAGGTCTTTAGGTTTTCGTCCACTGAACACCCGGCTTACATGGCCCAGCCCGGGCTAGCGTCCGGTCATCAGGATGGGATATATGCTGTGCATCCGCACCTTTGCTAGGGCGTCGATGTCGTTTACCCGGGCCTGCCAGCTTAGGCCTAATAGTCTACGGGGGCAGAAAAGGTGGAAAACATTAAACCTACGTTCCTGGTCGGAGTAGAGGGTTAATATTTTACTCCCGTATAGTAGAGAGCTCAGCCCAACTGCTTGGTAGACTCTCATTTTAATAATGACGGTTGCCCCACACTCGCTTGGTGAGAGTGGTCACTTCTGTTGTTTCCTTGCCAATCCATGTATCCTTCTTGGAATGTAGGGGGAGGTCACTACCATAAGTGTATGCTCATCAATTGAGATGCTTGGCGTATTGTGGGCGTATTGGCACATGACCTCATGTTTGTTTAGGCTGATTGCAAGGCTGAACATCTTGCATGACGCTACAAAACGGTCAATGCGTCGCCGCAGCTGTTTCTACTGAATCTGCAGCAAGGGCAATATCATCAGCAAAGAAAAGTTCTCCGATGAGAACGTTCAGCACCTTTCTCTTTCCAGGAAATTATGCAAGTTGACCTCCCCACTTCTCATTTTACGACGTCATCAGAACCTTTACAGGCAAGAGAAAGAAACAGGAGGAAGAATACTCCAAAGCATTTAGGCCGGATGATTGTTTAACTCCATTTTTAATTGGGAACTGTTAAGGGCTTGATCTGTCAAACACTACAGTCCAGATCATATTACTCAAGACTTTCGTGAGGCATCCAATCTACCGGAGAGGGATAATGAGTCAATCTTTGTTAACCAGCTCTTAAACCTTGGTAAGGTCTACAAAAGACAGATTTATATATTTATATACATATACAGGGTGAACAGAAAGTCATTGGAACAATTCAAATGTGGTTTATTAATAGAAAATTACAAAAATATAAATTAAACATGAATGAAAATTATAAGTAAGGAAACCAAGAATAAATTCAAATTATTTATTTTCAATGTGATGTCCCTTCCTTTCGATTAGACGTTAAATTCTCTGTCTGAAGTTACCAACTGAGGCACGCAGCGTTTCCTGAGGTATTTTAGCCATTCACCCAGAAGCGATGTCTTCAAAGCATCAACACTTTGATGAACAACAGAACAGACCTTTGCCTGCAACAAAGACCACACCGAAAAATCAATGGGATTCAAATCAGGCGATGCAGGAGGCCACATTCCAGAATCTTGGAAAATGACGTTGGCACCAGTCCTGAGTGTTTCTGGAGGTGGGTGATGGTGCTCCATCTTGTTGGAAGGTGAAAGGCTGATCTTTGAAGTGTTTCTTCATCTCTTCAAATGCTGGAACCAAAATATCGTTAATGTAGCGATCTGTGTTGATCTTAACCCCATGCTCCACGAAAATCAGAAGATTTGGAGACTGCAGCCCACACCATGAGGGAAGACGGATTTTGTCGGCGGAAAACTATTCTCACGGAGTCATCAATGTCTGCCGAAGATTTTGCGCAAACTCTGTCGTTCTGATTGTTAACAGTCGCTTCAATTGTGAAGAGTTTTTCATCAGAAAAACCGATCTCTCGCTCTGCCGTGCCAGCCTTCACTTCTCCAAGAAGCTTTGCTCTTTCAAGTCTCTTGTGCTTTTGGGAAGGTGTGAGGTACTGTCTCTTTCTCATCTTGTAGGGAGACAACTGGATATCGTTTTTTACGATGGTTCTCATCGAGGTCTCGCTCACATTCATGTCTTTAGCCATTTGTCTTGCAGATCTCTTCGGGTTCCTCCTTACCTTCTCTCGGACAGCTTTAATCACCTTCTTTGTTCGAGCAGTGCGAAGTCTTCCACTCCCAGGACGGTCTTCAGATGTACCAAGTTCATTAAATCTGTTCACAACATGGTACACGGTGGATTTAGCCACTTTCAAGAGCTTAATAATCTCTGATTTTGTCCTTTCCGCGCAATGAAGCTGAATTATGGTCTCTCGTTTGCTGATTTTTCTGAAAGTTTAAACAAAATGATTTTAATATTTTTGTTGAAAATAATTAGATCTATAGTTAGACTAAATACTTACTATGTTCGAAAAGAGAAAAAGTGATTTTAACCATATTTAATTTTAAAACTAAAAATGGTCCAAGGACTTTCGGTTCACCCTATATATATATATATATATATATATATATATATATATATATATATATATATATATATATATATATATATATATATATATACACACTCATATATATATATATATCTTTTGTTTATTATATATATATATTGTTATATATATATATTTATATATATAGATATATATTTATATGACTATAGTGTATATATATATATATTTATATATATTTATATATCAATAAATATATTTATATATATATCAATAAATATTTATATATATTTATATATATTTATAAAAACACATATATATATTTATATATGCATACATTTATATATATATACATATATGTATATTTATATACATATGCATATATATATATATATATATATATATATATATATAGGCTAGAAAACACACAGTAAAATCAGGTTAAAATCAGGTGTGTGTATATGTATATATATATATATATATGCATATATATAGGGAAAATACCACAATCAGGAGACAGAAAATGTCGTATTCCACATCATAACAGGAAAACCTTTATCCGTGTATACATATATATATATATATATATATATATATATATATATATATATATATATATATAGAGAGAGAGAGAGAGAGAGAGAGAGAGAGACAGAGAGACAGAGAGACAGAGAGACACAGAGAGAGAGTCCTAGATTGGATGAAACGCGGAATATTCAGTGTAGCTTAATCGTCATATATATTTTATAACTTACTAACTAGCTCTACCTACGTATTGAGCACTTTTGAAGTAAATACTTTATGTTAACGCATAAATTTATACTTTCGTTAATTAATTTTACGTGAGTAAATTAATTATTGAAGTTACATTATTGTTTCAGCTACCCGGCCGGGTTTTTGCTGACTGCAGCGTCCTCAGACCTTTACAGAAAAAAATCGTTGTTATGGGATGAAAGAGTGGAAGAGTGGACAGGGGAGGTGTGCGAGAAGAGCGGGGTAAAAAGGAGGAAGGGATCAAGGGGAAAGGTGGTAGGGTGTGCTTGATATGTCGGTAATGTTTTAGTTTTGGAGTTTAAGGAACTTGTGGCGGAGGGTCTGGGAGGTTAATTTCGGGTGTGGCTGAGGGCATAGGGATACATGGAGGAGGAAGGAGAACATGTGGGGGTAGGAGGAAGTGGTTACTTTAAAATTCGAGTCTTAATTTTAAAGTTTTTGGCGTCTCATTGGTGAGATGATTTATTGATAAGTATGTCTTGACTTGTTGGGTGTTCGCTTAGGTTCGAAGGCGGGGGCTTATGATTCGGTTTATTTATTTAGTTTTTATTAGTTGTTAATTGTTTGGAGAGGGTTTGCTATCGGCCACGAGTGCGACCACGCACATGCGCACGTACACACATATACACTTAAATAAACGTTCACATGTACACATACACCTCCGCCCTGGCGTGCAAATATATGCACACATGTGCGCATGCATGCATAGACACTCGAATCATAAACTCCCCCGCCTCCGAACCTAAGCGATCACCCAACAGGTCAAGACAAAACAGAAAAAATATTTCTGTATTATGTAATCTCTCTTCAACTTTTTTCTTTAATCATAAACATAAAAATAAAGCTAATATTATATCATGTCTTTTGCCGGGATTACTTATTTTTTATTTTTTTAAACATAAGTGTAATTCTTTTTTTTTTTAGTTAGTGGCTAATACTCACCGCTTGAGTTTTCACAATAATTTTCACATTCGCAGATTATGCTTGATAAGATTTTAAGACTAAAAATAAAAGTCCATGCACATCTGATGTACTTATTTTATGATCCTTAAGGCATATTAGTTTATTTTTATAAAGTATCTTCTACCTACTTTCAAAATTAGCCGTTTGCGGTATTTCAACTTCCAACAAAACCCCGATAACGTTGACCACCTTTGCATAAAAAGAAATGTAAACAGAGTCCAACTGAAATCATTTGCGTCCATCTGATCCATTCTCAAAGTTTGAATCTTGATGTATTAGTTCACTATAGATATTGTAAATACAAATATATACACGGATGCAGATAGGTTAATGAATAGACTTACCAGCAGATTCAGCCGGCGTTACCCGTAATAGAACTTATTAAATTTCTTTAAAAATTAAGTTAAAAAAAAAAACGAAAGGAAAATGAGAAATGTGCATGCGAGTATTATGTCTTTTTTCTAAAAAAATTACCTTCTTGTGTGTTAAAACTATACCTGAGCTGACATCGAAAATAAAACCTACACACACACAGACAAGTGCGATAACCATCAGATCAGCTTGACATGCCCTTAATAAGTGGTTTAAAATCTACTTATTGTTAACATTGGAAACTGTCATGTGAACGACTCGCTCATGCGCAGTCGTCAAACAGTTGACGAACAGATAATAAAATTTAATGACCCGCTAATACCACTTTAATATTAACCGCCCTTAGTAGGCTGATTTTCCCTGAAGGAATCTTATTGAAACTGTTTTTAATGATTACACACACTATATTCAAAATTTCTAGTCTGTAGATAAAATATTCGTTGAGTATATAGGTTGAGATTTGTCCTCCCGCACACTCTTTGTAAATTTCATAGCTATATTTGATTACACGTCACTAGTTTGTATGAGTATATTTTATAGCTTCTTATTGAATAGCGAGTACATAGAATTAATGTGTAAACGTTATACTCGTGGCAGAAATAAACTATTTCTACAATAACTTAAATGTATTTAGCACATAAGAAATAGATCATAAAACAGTTCATAACTATGCTGCAGTTATATTTCTATTGTTATATAGGTTTTCTTAAAAGTGAGTCTTAGAGTCTTTGAGAGAGTTTTATTAAGAGAGAGATTGTTTATTAAGAGGGATGTTGTTGTGAGTGTTGTTGTAAGAGAGAGATTTTTTCGTTTTATGACGATTCATATATATACAAACGTACATACTTAGATGTGTAGACAAAAGGAAGCTCTTTGAGTGAGGAGATAGTGTTCAGACAGTCTTAGCGTAGATATGAGATGTAGAGTTCACATTGTCGATATGAGATGTCGAGACGTGTATGTAAGATGTGTGTGTTAAGACATTTTATAACACAGATATATAGACATATAATAACAATTTTCACTTTACATTTTAGTAGAATCACAACACAAAGACGACGTTTATAAAAACACATGATGGGTTTATTTCTTCTCACGACCGGCCGTGGGTTTCATCATCAAGAATTAAAAGCTTGACATATTAAGTTTCAACAGTGACCGTCTCGCTTCTAGACGTTCGAATCCCTAACTGCAGATTTCATTTGTCGACCCCAGACTCTCTCTGAGTTTCTCCATGTTTCTCCTAAGTTTCTAACTATATCTAGAACTTCCCATTTTTCCATGACGGCATATACATTTTAAACCATGTGTCTTCTTTCACGTGTTCTGGACATGCGTGTAGAAAACTTTTTTCCTTTTTTACAAAAGAAATTTTTACCTATTCTCATAACATATATTTCCAATATGTTAAAAACATGTTTATAAAATTATCTTGTAGCTGCATTCTTTCAATTGAATTTTCATAACAAAATTGACAGTGCACATTGTTTTCTTGAAACTATTTAACTCTCTAATCTAAACTATCGTTTGTTTTACATCCCATTTTCTAATTCTCACACGTAATCTATTTCTAAACCTAAATTACGTGGTTCGAATTTCGTCTATGCTATTTCATTTTCATTTTAACTTAATCTCTCTATTTTTATACGTACATGAAAAGGGGACAGCCCTTATCATGTAACACCATTTTTGATGTAAAATAAATTACCAACATCTCTGATGTTTCTTTAAAAAACAGCTCTTTAACATATTTTATTATAAAGGTGTGATCTTGCAACAAAATTTCAAACAAAGACTGGAAAAAGTTGGGTAAATGTTTATTTGGATTCCACCTCAGCATTTCTAATTTAAATAACGACCTTGAGAGTTTTCGGGGGTGCAGAACACAAATATTCCATGTAAAGTTTCTGTAAATAAGTAGTTTTCTGGATATAGTACAATGTAATTGCTTATGTTAAATGTGGTTGCATTGTTGTACAAGCAAGCGCGTGCCAAATATATGTGAATGTCGTTGTAAACAAAGGAGGTCAATGTTTAACGAAAGGCAAAATAGCATTAAACATTTATCGTACATCAACAGCTATAACGTTTACCTGTTATTTAGCACACTAAAACGACTATTGCTTGCATAATGTTTAAAGCGTTAATCAACATTTTTAAGGAGTTGGAAGGTCTTGTAACTGCCACTTAAGGTATATAATTTTTCCCTCAGGTTTGGCAGACTATGGATAACCAGAGTAAGGGTGCCTCCGCGTGAAACATTTGTGGCAAGAATAAGGCAAGCTCCACCCACAAGTCTCCTGAGTCGACAAGTGGAGGGTTAGGATGACTGGTAACAATGCAAAAATAAGTGGAAAGCACATACAGCACCTCGCCTTTTCAAGTGGTCACTCATTTTGTACTGGCCAGGCTCAACGTTGCTTTACTTCGGTTATTTGACGAGAACCGGTGCGTCAAGATGAGTGTGCTGTGCACGGTATAAAATGCATTAAGAAAGGTGCTTCTTAGAAGTATCTCGTCCTCCTCGGGATAAGCCGAACATAAAAATATTTGAAGCCAAATCTATTAGCTAAAAAAGTAAATAAATAAATAAAAACCAAAATGACCCAACAAGGCCAAATTGATAATTTTAGCATAATTTTGACAAACAAAAAAGCTAAATTTTACATTTAAATTGTTAAAGTAAATAACATATACATACATTTTTATGTGTTTCATTGTTTTTGTGTAGATTAGTGATGTTTTAAACCGACGCATTTTTGCTTAAGACATTATTACGTACTTACGTCTCCTGTTGACATTACTATGAACAGAAAAAATTGTTTTGACGCTATTGTAAAAAAAAAAACACACCAATACTTTTTCAAAAATAAAAATATATTCTATTTCTTTTAAATTTTATTTTAAAAAAGTCACAATTCTAATCTGATTTTTTTTTAAATATCAAGCACTCATCCTTATCTAAATAAATAAACATTCAATTTAGATTTTATTCTCATGAAAAAATTCTACTAACAACATGTTCGTATTATTATTCGTCCCGACTACTGTTCTCATCTTAAGTGTGAATTTCAAAACGTTTCCGTCGTCGTGACCTTTGACCTTCTTCACGTGTATCTTGTTAAACTCGGGAATGTTTCAGTCGAAATCAGGAATTTGGACGGAATTTCGAACGAATTTAATGCCTTTCGAATTCCCGAGTGCGACAGAAACATTCTCGAGTCCGAGAAGACGGTCGGAGATTACATCAACCGAAAAATCACACCCAAGAGGAGAACAGTAGTCCAATGAATGATAACCCGAATAATCGAACCTCATTTCAAAAATTAGGAAAAAACACGTTATTTAATCAACTTTAATTTTTCTTATATCTCTTGCAAATTCTATTTTCAATTATAATTATTTTTCTACGGAAACATGTTTCATTATTTTCAGAAATTTGGCATGAAACGTAAGAACGTAATAATGTTTTTCTAACCTTTCTATCTGCGAGTATGTGCTTTGTTTAGTTTGATGTCGATAAACATAACGTTATTACATACAAACAATTCGTCGGTGAAAATTTTACATGCGAAAGGAGTTTGCAGAATAGTTGAAAATCGTTTACTGTCATCAAGGACTATTTTTATTAATTTATACTTATTTCAGCTGCGCATATAATTACGTAATAATGTGTTCACCTGAAATGCGAAATTTACCCACCACCAATCTATATATGCAGACTAAAAATATACAAATGCTTCAAGAGTGAGTTCCATTATAGAAACAGTGATTTAATTTGAATAAATGTGTTTCGGAGCGAAACTCCATCTTCAATATATTGTTTTCTTCCTTTTTTTTCTTCTTGTTTTGTTTCTTTTTTCTTCTTTCTTACCATGTTGTAAAGTTTGAGAAAGAAAAGGCTGTTTTAAAGAGTCACTAGTTGCATCTCAGCGGTTGTATTTTGAAATGTTGCAAGAGTGGGTAGGCAACGCGAGAATAGCGCCAAGAGTTTGAGTTCCATTATAGAAACGTTGATTTAATTCGAATAAAATAAAATACGCATCATTGGGCTTGAAAGCGAAATCACAACGTAATATTAGGAGAATAAACAAATATTTTACTTGCTTGAAATTTATAATATAAATATATTTCAAAGCCAAATTCCATCCTTAATATTTTGTTTTCTTTGTTTTTATCTTCTTCTTTCTTGCCCTGATGCTATATATGGGACGCGAAAAACATACATTTTGTATATAGACTTCAACATTTTTATCGGTAGTTTTAATCACGGCTAAAGAAAGTATTATATTTTTTAAATATGTTAATTGACGGAATAGATTTTTGAAAACCATATGTGTTTGATCTAATAGATTTTGTTTCATCAAATTGATCAGAGCGATTTTTTAAACAAATATTTTTTTAGAAAAAATATATTTTTAGTTTGAATTCCGTTCCAGTTGAACTGAAAATACAATGAAAATCTTTGACGCTAAAAACGTATATGTGCATTCATCATTTTATATCCTTTTGTTTATATCAAAATCCTTAAACCGAAACTCGTAAAGCGAAACTCGTAAACCAGAAGCTGGTCGAAAGTTTCAACGGCCAAGGAAGCCGATTCAAGCCTTCCGTTTACCTGCTTTCCAGCTGATTACAATATGATTGTCTTCAAGTCCAATGTGTTTAAGTTCTTAATGAGCCGTTCCCCTTAAATCATCCAATTTTCCCAAATTTACACTTTTATCGATTACTATGATAGTGTCCTTCTGACCGCTGTACACTCTTTGACCCTTATAGTCGAGTGTCATCTTGGCTTTGGTAAGCATTGATTTCCTTGTAAACAAAAAATATAAATAAAACGCAAACAGAGTATCCATAAAATTGATTGTTATTGTAAAAGGGTTTTACACAGCTGTTCTCCTTTTTAACCCAAACCATTAGCTTAACCATATCCTTACACGTTCACATATGCAAACTAACGTTATACTTTTAGTATAGAAGTACAGTTTCAATTTTTTATTATAAATATACTTCCATTTTTGAGCATGTTTAAAGTTTTACACCTGTTTTATTGCTTAAATCGTCTTAAGAATTACATTGAAATCCAATATATTTTGCAAGCTCTGTATGTATTATTTTTATCTGACAAATTAGTTATATATTCTAAAATTTGAATTTGAAATGTATCAATATAATACCGCTTCAAACACTTAAAAGAATCTAAAATAATATTATTCTGATTAAAAAAAAATGTAAATATCAAAATTGTATTGAAGTTTCTCCTTTTTCTTTATTTTCTTTGAAAAGTTCTCAGTTAAATTGAACACGTAGAGAAAATAGAGAAGGCTTACCGCAATAACATGCTCGCTCCTGTCTGTCTTGCGGGCCGAGAAGGAAAAAAAAAAAGATCCAAGATGGCGGCAATGGTCCTTTAATGCGCAATCTTCGAAAAATCGCGTCTCACAAGTAATTTTGATGTTCGCCAGTAGGTTGCTGGGAGTAAACAGAAGTGTTCATAGCTATGTAGACTGAACATCGTCAACCTTTTTCCGACTAGTTTACATTGGACTTGAAGGCAACGATGTTGTAGCCAGCAAGCCAGCAGAACAGTTTTTCATAGGTGCGCAGTTCTAAGTATGAAGCGTTCAGACCTGTGTAAAGTGAACATCGTCAAACTGTTCCTAATTTGTTTTCATTGGAATTGAAGGCAACGATGCTGTAATTAAAGGCAACGATATTGTAGTCAGCCAAGAAGCAAGCTAGCAGAACAGTTTTCCATAGGTAGGCAGTCCTAAGAGATAAATGTTCAGACCTGTATCGAGTGAACATCGAACTTGAAGGCTACGATATCGTAGTCAGTCAAGAAGCAAGCCAGAAATAAAGTGGTCTATAGGCAGGTAGTTGTAAGAAAGAAGCGTTCAGACCTGTGTAGAGTGAATGCAGTCGTGCGACTCATACTTTTGCGATTCAGAATATAACACTCGTTACATCACTGTACGTCTAAAATCTACGTTCTTGTTTTCCTGATGATCGATTATTCATTTTATCAGCGAATCCTGTATGTAGTAAAATATAAACACATATTGATATATAGCTTAATATAAAAGAACAGCTCAGTGTCTGAATTCAAGAATTAAATTGAAACGAAATTATTAGGAGTAGTAGATGTCACAGAACGGATCATGAATACGTGTTTTGTTTTAAGAATATTTTATATACTTGAAAACCGCTGGGTCCTTTAGCCTCACTTTCTTTCTCAATTTGAGCGGGGAAATTTTTCAGGAAGGGGCTTTCCTGTCCTCTGGCCGTTTACTCTGCTTTTATTCCTCTAGTTTGTCTCGACCCTTTTCCAATAAAACCAACCACGCCTACCGCTTCTTCTTCATCTTCTTCTTCTTCTTCTTATTTTCTTCTTCTTCTCCCAGCCCCTGTGTATTGACAGTAAACAGAACAGACTTTCTGTCTTTTGGAGACGAGTGCATTAGAAGAAGTATTGTTACAATACTGCATGTTTTATAGATAAAACCAGTAAGAATTGCCCCAAATTCCTGGACACGCCTACGCTTTCTACTGGGTTCGCAAGAGTGTTTCCACCTGAGTCTATTAATATTTCAGATTATCGTATCTTGCTAAGAAATGTTTCTATGTTATGCAATGTTTATGCCCGGAGTAATTTTGATAAGGTGTCGCTTACCATAATAAATACTTTAATTATTTAATATGTCCGCAATTACACAACTTATTTAGACGAGAATATCGGACGTGTACGCTTTATTAGCAATACATTGTCTGCGTAATTACACTCGTTTGCGGCGAATGTATTATCTTAATTAAGCTTTGTCTTCAATTAGGAATTATTTTAACGATTTATAACCTGACTGGCTAAGTACTCCATTAAATATAATATGTACACCATCTATATATATATATATATATATATATATATATATATATATATACATATATATATATATATATAAAATCGAAAATGTGTGTATTGTGTGTATGTATGTATGTATGTATGTCTTATCTATGTGTGTATGTATGTGTGTTCGCTTTTTGTGTATGTCCGTAAAAGGCTTTTTTTCGCTGGACTTTTCGGTCGGCTCCTTCCTTGTTAACACTTTTTATATCACGTCAAAATGATAATATATATGAATTACTTACTATTTAATTTGCCCGACTTTCACGGGGTATTTTTCCAGATTTTTAGAGCGCCCCGTGTATCTTTCGCTTTTCAGTATAAAACAAGCGAAAACTGGCTCGCAGCCCCATCATCTTTCAAGGTCAACCATCACGCAACTTAAGGTTCTCGCACCTGGTAATTTAATTTTATAAACGTTAAATTAAGAGGTGTTTCATTCTTCTTCTCTGGTGGCCGAGATGGCTAGGTCCCAGTGTTTTTTTTCCATTTCATTTCCATCTCCGCGTCAAAGGTTCGGAGTTAAAGCCTATTTTTCTACTGAAATGTTTTTTTTTTCCGTTTACACGTCCAAAGACCTGGCCAACACACACACACACCTACAGTCTATATCTATATCTATATCTATATATATATATATATATATATATATATACATATATATATATATATATATATGTATGTATATATATATATATATATATATATAAGCGAAAATGTGTGTTTCTATTTATGTATGTATCTGTGTGTTCGCTTTTTGTGCATGTCTACACAAGCCTTTTTTTGGCCGTGATTTTCGGTTGGCTCGCTCCTTCTTAAACCTTTTATATGCTGTCTAAATAATAATCTCTACGACTAAGAAACTCTGGTCGCAGCTATCTTTAATTTACCCAACTTTTACACGCTATTTTCGAAATATTATTTGATCGCCACGTAGCGTGGAAAACAGAAACTTGCTTCCAGCGCAAAACTAGGTCAAACATCACGCAACCTAACGTTTTCGCACCTGTTAATTTTGATTATAAACGTCAACTAAACACACTTATCAATCCAGCTATTCCCGTGGTCGAGATGGTAAGGTCGCAGGTTTTTTTTCCATTATCTTTCCACCTTTGCGCCAAAGGTTCGGGATTCAAGCCTACCTTTCTACTAAAACTTTTCTTTTTCTTTTACACCTCCAAACACCCGGGCAACGTTTTCTTTGTTAAACAGGGTTATTTTGATATACCCTCCCCATCAACACACACATCCAAACACCCGGGCAACGCCGGGTACTCCCCGCTAATATATATATATATATATATATATATATATATATATATATATATATATATATATATATATACATATATATATATATATATATATATATATATATATATAAGCGAAATATGGGTGTGTGTGCATTTTCACTGTATGTCCGGCAAAGGCTTTTTTCAACGGATTTATTTGTCGGCTCACTTCTTCTTTAAACTGTTTATTTACCCCCTAAATAATCATATCTACCAGTTATGACGGAGTGTCGCGCCTATCTTTAATTTGCCCAGCTTTTACGATCTTTTTTCGAATTTTTTTTTTCGATCGCCGCGTCTTCGTTACGCTTTTCAGTGTAAAAAAAACGAATTGACTTGTAGCGTCAAACTTAGTTTGACCTTAATAAGTCAACTTTCTCGATCCTTTCAATTTCATTTTATAAACATTAAATTAATACTCTTTTTAATTCCTCTCCCCTCGTGGCCGAGATGGTTAGCTGTCACGTTTTTCCCCTTTTGCTTCTATCTTCGCGTAAAGGCTTCCTACTAAAACTTATTTTTCTCTTTTACATCCCCATACAACTGGTCAATGATTTTTTTTAAACATGGTTGTTGTGATATAATCCCTCCAAACACACGCACACCTACAAACACAGGACAATGCCGGGTACCTCGCTAGTTAAATATAAACTTGCCAGAGAGGATACTAAAAATCTCGGATAGTTTTTCAGTTAGTTTTTTTTTTTTTTAGATCAGGATTAAAAATCTATGTACTATTCTCATTTTGGCTGTTATATATTCAACGTTTCGGTGAATTTTACCTTCGATCTTCTTCATGTACAATTTTGGTGCATGTTTATTTGCTTAGCGGTAAAGCAGAGTTTATAGCATTTTATTTTTTTCATTGTTAAATGTTACAGTCTGGAATTTTTTATAAATCCAAATTACGTAAATGCAGAAAGATTGACTAATTTATGTCTAAATAAACTTTGTTTATTTTCTGTTCAGTAATATGTTATATAAATATCACCTGCCTGTTTAAATATATGTATATATGTTTGTATGTCTCGCAAAAACTTTCGAGAAAGGCAACGTATCCTGAACAGGATCGATATCATTTTGAAGGTAACATTCTGGACGACAAATATCGAAAAATTTGGCCAAAAACAATGATTCCTCCACTCTAAACGCGGACGTTTTCTACAAGGAGAGGTCAATTATTTTCGCTGACGTTTAGCAAGTCTTAATCACCGTGTAATTGGCGGTTAATTTCAACGCTTTTCACTTCCGGTCGCTTCATAGAGAAATCCGCTAAAACGTCAGATTTGCTATCACTTTCTTTTCCAACTTTGCGTCACAGGTTCGAGCATGGCTGCCTGCTACCACTTTTTTATGCTCAATATACACCCCCAAACACGCAAGCAACGGCGAACAATCAGGCTAGTCATTTTTAATGGACAGGGTTTTGGGCGAAAACTTTAACCTTTAATATCGGCGATTATAATTTACAGAATATTTGATCTAGCTGAGAGAAGAAAACGATATCTTTTGTGCATTAAATCTATATTAAAGTTCGAAATTTCCGCATAAATTTTCCTAAATTTGTCTCTTTAGTTGCTATTTACTTTGATAAGATTCAAATGAAAAAAATCAAGTAATACGATCGAAATGTTGTTGTTGTAATAATAATAATACTAATAATAATAATAACATTAATAATAGTAATAATAATAATAATAATAATAATTACAGTAATAATAATAATAATAATAATAATAAAAATAATAATAATAATAACATTAATAATAATAATAATAATAATAATAATAATAATAATAATAATAATAATAATAATAATAATAATAATAATAATAATAATAATCGGGATAGTAGCTCGAATAAGAATAACAATCTACTATACCAGAATTCACCAACAATTCCTAAGGGGCCAAGGCTCCCCGTTGAGAGAGCCGTAAAGAATCGCCTGAAAAATGTAATTCAAAGCTCAGAAACATGCAATGTATAAATAATATGGCAAGAATATATTAATGAAAACAAACTGCGATATGACGGATAAAGTCATTCAAGACAAACTTGCTAGATTGTCAGTTCGAATTTGAGTTTGCAACACACGAGTCAAGTCGAACCTCGTTTCTTAGTTGAGAATATTCCAACGCGGAAGAATACACTTCCTAGCGATACCAAAGTTTGCATCACTGAGCATCTCTCATATCTCTCCGCTGAGTCCAAATCTTATTTCGACAAATCGCCACTGGATGTTAAAGGACCCCTTTACAGACAGAGACCCTTTCAAGACTTCAGTTAAACCTAGGAAAAAAAATAGCAAAAGAGCAAGCAGAATTCAATATTTCGAAAAGAGTGTAGCACACTTAAGTAACTAATTAGACCTGTTCATCATCAATTTTATTATTAAGGAGTCATTGCTCTACTCGGTAAAAAAAGTCGTCAGTAAATCCGATAAACAAGGAAACATTTGCGCTTTTAAATAATAATGTGTTGAAGTATAATTGGACCAAGTGTTGAGGTACTCGGTAAGATGGTAAAGGGCCAGAAAAGTTTGAGCAACACTGCTCTAGGTATCCTAGTTTTAAAACTCAGTCATAATAAAAAAAACAACTATGTCTAAGATTTATATGTTTGAATTGATCGGTTTAAATATCCCACTTAAAAGAAATTCAATAGCTCATTTGTGCTTCAACTCGCATCTATGACAGAGGTTGTTTTATAGAATCTCACACCGTCAATATCTTTAAGGAAGGGCAGATATTATAAATAACATCATGATAAATATGCGATTTGTAATAGCTTTTATGTATTAAGTCAAGACTTAAAAATAGCTCGCGCTACATTTGAATGGCAATAGTGTATATATATATATATATATATATATATATATATATATATATATATATGCATATATATATATATAGTAATTTATAAAATATATATGGCAATTAAGCTACACTGAATATTCGGCGTTTCATTCATTCTAGGATCCGTCAGGCTTATGCGCGAATTCTGTGGTTGCTTATCGTTTTTATATGGTCCTCTTCTGTTGAGGATTTAAATTAGCCAATCAGCTTTCTAGTATCCACCGCGCTCCTTCCTATCAGCCAATGGTCATGCATTTTATCGAACAAAGGATCTGTTTTAAAAATAGTTTAGTGGTTTAAGGCCGACATTTCTTTCATTTTTTTAATAATATATATAGGAATATGTGTACATACATATAGGCGCATATATATGTATATACATATATATATATTTATATATATATATATATATATATATATATATATATATATATACATACACATATGTGCGATCGTTCATGTACATTCATGTTTATTTAATTTATTTGTTTGTTTTCTATTGTTTTTGTTTGCATGTATATATATATATGTATATATATGTATATATATGCACATATATATACATATTATATATACATATATATATGATGATTGCAACGTCTTGTCAGACGAGTGCCACTCCGTCAGACATTTAAAATCCATGAACCCAAATGCCTGAGGGAGTATCTATACTAAGATGATGTTACAGAGTCTTAGCTTTGTACGACAGCTAAGTCTCTTTCTCGGTTCAAAATGTTGAGATTCAGCAACAAGCAAGAGCAAGATAGCCAGAAACAAATTAAAATGCAGACCAGCTTAATGCGGGTATTGGTCTCCCGCTTTATGGTTTTTTAAATCAGAGATTTGGTTCTCCTAGAAAGGTTGCATTCAGCACGGCTTACGGGAGCCCTCTCTACCCCAATACACATATACGCACACACAAATATACACGGTGCTAGTAGGCCGTTGACCCAGAAAAAGAGTTAATTCGCCTATATATGTACCCATATATATATATATACATATATATACATACGTATATATACATATATGTATATATATATATAATTTACACATATATATATATACATATATACATGCATATATACAGATATATATATATACATATATATATACATACATGTGCATATACATACATATATACACATACATATGATGATTGATTGCAACGTCTTGTCAGAATAGTGCCACTCCCTCAGACACTGAAAGTTTATGAGCCCGAAAATGACATAATCCTGCCGGCGAATTAACATGCTCAAGCAGGCAAGACAGTAATGACGGTAATTGGTATACATACATACATATATATATATATATATATATATATATATATATATATATATATATACGCACGCACACACACATACATACACATATCACACCCACATATATGCATACATCCACAATACACATTACGCACACACATATATGTGTATGTATACATACACACACATGCAAACACACACAAGACTGTCATTGGTATACATACATATAAATATATACATCCATACATACATGTCTATAAGCATACGCTTATATATACCCATATACATACACAATGCATAATACACAAGCATACATATACATACCCACATGCATCCATACACATATACATACATATACACACGCATATACAAATACATACATACACTTACACATACACATAGATATACGTACACATATGCACATATATATACATACACTTACCTATATATATATGCATTCATACACATACACATACATGCACATATACACATACATATGCATACACACATGCATACATACACATAAAAGTACATACATATGCACACACATGCATACAAACGTATATAAATGTATATACATACACACACAAACATGTATACACAGAGGCACATATATATATATACACATATATATAAATACATATAAACACACATGTACATATATAAATATACACACGCACGCATACATATATGAATATACATACAGATATAAATATACATACACATATACATACATAGATACATATAATGAAGGCAGATGCATGCATCCAGCATTTCAGGCGTACACACGTCACAACTTTTTAATCTCCACAGGACATTTTTAATAGACAAATGCCTGATGGAGTATCTATACAAAGATGATATTATATAGTTTTAGCTTTGTACGACAGCTAAATCTCTCTTTCAGTTCAAAATGTAAACATCCAGCAACAAGCAAGAGCAAGATAGTCAGCAACAAGTCAAACTGCAGACCAGCATAATGCGGGTACTGGTCTCCCGCTTTGTTGTTGTTTTTTTTTTTAATCAGAGATCCGCTTCTCCCAGTGTGGCTGCCCTCACCACACATGGAAAGGAAAACATGCATACATACAGATGTATGCCAACATAATATGCGTGTGCACACACATGCAAACATACACACATAGTAGCACACAAATACGCATATGCATATCTATGCATATACATACGTACACATAATACACATGAAAGAACATTCCAAAAGTCTTAAATACTAAATGATCAGGACGACGATGATGGTGATGGGCACGATTAAAAAAAACGACACGGATTTACATCTTGTTCTTATTTTTACAAAATGTTTCGCTATAAGACTCACACTTTTGAAGTAGAAAATCATGATGATTATTATTTCACAAATCAAATTGACGACGAGTCAAATGTAAAAAAAAAAGAAAGAGTAAGCGTCTTTAATATATGTCGGTTGGACTGTGTTTACATTTGACTCGTCGTCAATTTTATTTGTGAAAAAATGAGTGAATTTGTCCGCATCATCATCATTTTCTACTACATATATACATACATATATATATATATATATACATATATGCACATACGTATATATACATATATACACATCTATATATATATGTTTCTATACATACGCATATATATATACATATTCATACATATATACATACATGTATTTATACATACATACATATATATATATATGTATATACATACACATATATATTTATATATATAATTATTTTTTTACTAAAATAAATAAATACCATCAGACACTAGTGTTTTATCCTTTCGGGAATATTCAGTGCACGGTGTCACGATTAACATCGTTCGAACAATACGAACCCCGCAACACGAGACAACTCTGGCTCGATTAGCGAAAACCGTATCAAATCGGCTACCATTAACCGCGTGAAATAACGTTGAATTAAGTCATTTTAATTGTAAATGTTCATTTACGTCACTCAGAGAGTGATCTAATCGTCATACGATGATCTATGCAACAGAGCTAAATCGAACAACTTTAATTTAACTGAAAGTGCTCTACGATAAAAAACGAATTTCTTAAAGCCCTGTCATAATGATTTTCTTTTACTATAATAATTAAATACGTACAGAAACGAGTGTTTTATCCTTTCGGGGATATTCAGTGCAGGGTGTAACGATTAACACCAGTCGATTCGCACGCGGCAACACGAGGCTCGATTATCAAAGTCCGTATCCATTCGGCAACCATTAATCGCGTGTGTTAACAAATAGTATCTTTCCTATAAATACAGCGGTCCTGGATATGATCTTAAACTATATCCGATTGTGAGGCCCCAGCTTGCAGGCTTTGAGGAGTGATGAGCTACCCTTAAATTGGGATTGCTGCCAGGTCCGCTCTGACCCGGATTAGTCGTACATGTTAGGGTCACAACTATTTGTTAAATAAAAATCGACTTAAAAACAAATATATTCTATTAAATAAAAAATCTTCAAAATCACTGTATTCGGCATTAAATAACCTGCAAAGGATTGATATGCCGTAAAACAAACACAACAATCGACCAACATAAATACAGTGTGAATTCATTTTTTATCAGCAGTAATTATATACATTTTCAAGCGGGATGTGTTTGCAGTTTTATCATGAACAAACTAACCTTGCAATGCAATAATCCCTCGAATGTCGTAGTAGGCAGTTAGTTCCCCTCTCTTGAACAACGTTTACTTTTGTAATTTTTGCTATGAAAAACACGGGTCATCATAATTTCTGGGTGGATTTTCCCTCTCTTAATTTTTGGTCTAGAGGAGCCAGCATGCTTTCAATGGGAAGTAAGTATCCCAGTCTTTGGGACATAGCAGTAGATCTTGCTTTAATCGCACGTCACCAGAGCATCAATAACTGCGGGATCTGAAGGTCGTATATGATGGAGGTAAATGTGTAGATATCAATGTTTCGTTTTTTTTTATTATCAAATTGAGATTGAGACAAAGCAGACACCATCACTGCAGATTCGTTAAACGATTTGACAATTTTATTGCCAGGTGATTTTTTTGTTATTCAGTGTCAAAGTACATTTATTGACTTATAAGTTTATTATCAACGCTAACACTTCCATCATATTTATCTTTTAGCATTTGAAACATTGATGACATTTCTTCTATTTCGAAGTATTTTATTGTTTGGTTTTTCCGTATATCTCTTTCTCTCCCTCTCTTTTCAAACACATACACGCACACACATATATATATATATATATAGCCACAGACAGTACTGTTTCGTTGTATTAATACTTACCAGTGCGACTAGACAAACACCTTTCCCCAGCCGTGAATCGAACCTACAACAGTCGCGTTGACAGTCGACAACTCATACCATCGGGCTACAAATCAGTGCCATAAATATTTCTCCTCGAGTGTGTAATAAATCCACGTCCGACCATCTCTCTACTGTAAAGACAACCTCTTTTTCTCTATTGTTTTTCAGCACCTTTGAAACAAACTTCCGCATCTTGACGGTTATATCTCACAGGATTAGTGAATCTTTTGACAAAGGCTTCCTTTCTAGGGCAATTGCTCTTGACATATCAAAGGCCTTCGACAAGGTATGGCATAAGGGTCTAATACATAAGATTTCCAGCTACGGTATAACTGGAAATGTTTTCTCAATCATTAAATCATTTCTCTCCGATAGGCTCATAAGAGTAGTGGTGGATGGACAAAAATCGGAGGCCTGCAATATAAATGCTGGAGTCCTTCAGGGGTCAATCCTGGGCCCGACTCTCTTCCTGATCTACATCAATGGCCTCCCTAAACACATACTTAAATCATTCGTTGACATCTATGCTGATGACACGACCATCTACGGCAACACATCAAAGGCTGTAAATGACAAAGTTCTCTCTGATTCTCTCTCCTCTGATCTCGAGCGCGTGGTTCAGTGGGGGAAGACGTGGCTGGTTACCTTTTATGCATCTAAAACCAAACTCCTATCCTTACATCATCAACGCTCTGATCCTCATCTGGCATCAATTGAAATGGATGGCTCTCGTCTGAGAGAGGCCCCGTGTTTTGACAAGCTTCTGGGTGTGACCTTAACTCCTGATCTGAAATGGAACACGTACATCAAGTCTGTTGCCAAGGTCGCTGGAAAGATGGTTGGAGTCTTCTACCGCTCCTGAAGATATCTCACTACTGATGCTATTCTCTATCTATATAAAAGCCAAGTACGTGCAAGGATGGACTACTGCTGCGATATCTGGGCAGGAGCTGCTAAAAAGAGTCTATCCTGCCTTGGCAGAGTACAAAATAGACTTCGTGGCTTAGTGGGGGATGCCCTTTTCTCTTTCCTGCAACTTCTCTCCCACAGAGGAGATATTGAGAGCCTATCGTTTTACGTTATTTCCATGGAAAGTGCTCGTCTGAACTCCAATCTCTTGTCCCCCCTCGCCAATCTTTCACGAAAAACACCCATCTAGCTGAATCCACTGTGAAAACTCCCCCCACTCTATCTGTGCCTAAATCAAAACGTGGATTCCATGAACAAAGCTTCTTTCTTAGAACTGCACGCCTGTCGAACTCTGTTCCGTCTGCCTGCTTCTCACCGGACTACAACGTGGATATCTTCAAGTCCAACGTTAACAAATTCTTAATGAACCGCCACCTTAAGTAAACACTTCATCAAATCTCCACACTAACGTAATGTGCTTGCAATAACCCTTATCCGTGAGTGGCTTCCGGGCCTTGATAAGTGGTTACCACTGTGTAAAAAAAAGTTCCTCACGAATAATTGTATGTAAAGCTTCCTTACTGCGATCAAACTCTGCACTTCTTGTCTCCATAGGCACACGAATATCCTTATGCATGAAATTCTTTGTTTCGCCTATTTACTCTGATATGCTGACTTCCATAATCTTCCAGCTTCTCTCATCATGCTTCCATGATTTTTCTGATTTTCTCCAGAATAGTTTTCTTGTATTCAGATGGTCACATCTTGTAAATATTCGTTGATTTATCAGCCTTCACCCACACTTTATTAGACTTTTTAATCTCTGCGATGTCATTTTTCAGGATTGACTGGAATTTGTTTGAATACCTCCGGAACTTAATTCTTTCAACTAAGTCAAATAGATCAGTCTCAAATGGCTTTAAAGCCTCGATGGGTTTACAGGTCTTCTGAGATCTGAAATTATAGGTTTCCTTGAAGTTATAATCCTCATTTCTGAATACAAGAAAACTATTCTGGAGAACATATGTAATAGTTACAAAAAGGATACCCTCGACACTGAAAATACAATCAATGAAGAAACCAAAGTATTTGCACCCAAACTGGGTATAGAAGATAGAGTGGAAAATAGATAAGAGAAACGCATACATACTCATCAAGGACCACAAGAACAATTTCCACATAAAGAAGCAGTCTAGACTGATCAACTCCACTAAATCGGAACTCAGTCATGTATCTAGGGATATTATCAGGAACATTATTAATGTAACCCTGGAGGCCACTAAATTCAATCTGTGGAAGGATTCTTCGGATACTATCGAATGGTTTAAATCGATTGAAAATAAGAGGAATGCTTGTTTCATCCAATTAGATATCATGGATTTCTATCCCTCAATTTCCAAGGAATTACTCATGAACAGCATTAATTATGCTAGGAATTTCATGGATGTATCCGAGGATCAGGTAAAACTAATTATGGCTTGTCGCAGATCCATCCTTTTAAACAATCAGGACACATCGATCAAATCGAATAACAACGAGTTTGACGTCCCAATGGGAGTTTTAGACTCAGCCCAGAATGCCGACCTAGTGGGCATATTTATAATGTGCACTATTAGCAGAATTATAGAGCCTAACTTAGTGGGATTATACAGGGATGATGGACTAATTGTTATCCCTAATAGTGACGGTCTCATGGTATCGAAAATACATAAAAAATTAGTAAGAGCCTTCAAATACCTTGGATTTAAAATAGATATTACCCCAAATTGTAAAGAAATTACTTGTCTAGACATAACTCTAGACTTAAGAAAGGGGATATACAAGCCGTTCAATAAAGATAATAACACACCATCTTATAGTAATACTAGATCTAACCATCCAAGTTGCATAATTAAACAAATACCTAAAACGATTAACACTAAGATTAATACACTTTCGGCTAATAAATACATTTTTGAAGCAAATAAAAAATTATACAATAGAGCACTAGAGATAAGCGGATACAGTGAAAAACTCACATATATTTAGAAGGAAAATAAAAATAAAAATAAATCTAAGAACAGAGGCCGGATAATAATATGGTTTAATCCCCCTTACTGGCAACTATCCAATATAAACATAGGGAAAGTATTTTTGAACCTAATAGATAAGCATTTTACCGTAAATAATCCACTTAGGAAGATATTTAATAGAAAAACTATTAAAATCAGTTACTCGTGCACTAAAAACATGGACAGAATAATTAGCACTCATAATAGTAAAATATTAAACAACTCTAATAGAAATAAGGCTACAGAAGAGAAATGTAACTGCCAAGTGAAAAAAATAACTGCCAACTGGACGGTAATTGTAAAGTTGAGGGCGTGGTTTATTAGGCCACGATCCACCCAGAAGATAATAACAGGGACAAAAAAGTTTACTTCGGTATCTCCGCCGGAAACTGGAAACAGCGTTTTTATGACCACAAACATTCTTTCAATAACCCAGACCTTAAGAATAAAACCGAGTTAGCTAAACAATGGTGGTTATTAAAAAATGAGAATCGATCCCCAGTGATTTCATGGTCAATCCTATGTCATTCGGACGTTCCAAACGGCTTTAGGCAGAGATGCAGTTTATGCCTGGAGGAAAAATAAGAATCCTGAAGTACGAACACAATTATCTCCTAAGCAAACGAGATGAACTGATGGCCAGATGTAGACATAAATGTAAATTTAAAATAACCAATAATTCCAGATCCGACGAACAGAAAATTCTATAATTGTAAAGACACCGAATCAAACACCACTAGATAATTTACGATAAACCCTCCCACCCCGCCCCACTGGAAATTATAGTGATGTCCGGTATATACTCGATAATAACTACTCGATGATTTGTAGTCCGAAATCTAAGTTGGGTGTACTTTTTCCCGAAGTACCTGTTTTATCCAAATTACTTATAAATAGATAAGAGAGCTTTAAGATAATAATTTTTCTCTGCAGATAATACATTAGTTATTAAACTGAGTTAAGTCAAAAAGATCAAATACTAAAACTAGACATTATTAGATTTAATACAAATCAACACAAAACTGTAAAATAATAATTATTTTATTTATTTCCTTATGCGTGCATGAAAGTACTTTTGTGTACGTAGTGAATAAAAGTATATATTAACCGAAACTAGATACGTCCTATCGAATTGGGGGTGGCTAATATTGCAATTTTCTACTTCTTAATCAATTAAGAAGTGAAATATTAATTACATCGACCGCTATAATCACCAATAAAATAAATTACATGAAAATATATAAAATATTAACTACATAAGACTCAATTTTTTTAAATTCATAGTAATATATTACGAATACAATATCTAAATGCAGAATAAGATAATATTTATTTCTAACTAATTTTAACATATTAACATACATATAGTTTTAAAACTTTGTATATAATATTTTTTATATTTATTTTTATTTTTTTATTTATCTTTTAATAGACTTACTTTCCATGACTCAATTAACTATAGGACGCGCTTATGATCTCCATTTTCTTTCCCTTATCTTTCTCAGAGTTTCTAGACTAATATGACAGGCAGAAGCTGATCACTGTCTCCTCTTTTTTCTTCCTCCTTTTTTTCTTCTTCTTTTTCCATTACGCGCTGTTCTATTTCTTTCTCTCTATATCCGTATATTTTCTCCCCTTTCTTCCTAGGTTAGTAAACGCGTGTCAAGGCATTTACGTGTAAGAACGTACATATTTAGAGGCGTGTGTGTATGTGGGTGTAGGTTTGTGTATGTGTCTTGCGTGTGTGTGTGTGTGTGTGTATCTATGGTTACATCGAGCTGCCGCTTATAAGTGTCATAATATTTTTATTCTTTATCTTTTATTTTTTTAAATCCCTCCCACCCTCTCTATAAAATGTATTAAGTGGGTTGCTACTACCACCCCCTCTGGTTTTTTGAGGGTCGAGACCCGATCTTTTCTTTCCTTTTTTCATTATCAAAAATGTAAGTGTCTGGTTTAGGTTCTTGAAAATACCATAAGGTTGAAATAAATTATTGCAATTACAATTATGCAATTTCCGCCTTATACTTTTTATTTTATTGCTCTGCTTACTACATTGAGCTCTCATACCGGAATTTCCTCTGGAATTATTCCATTATAACACTTTATATATATATATATATATATATATATATATATATATATATATATATATAATTGCAACACGACCGTGTTTGAATACATGGTTAAGTGGCAAATGTACTCATTTAGAAAGGGTTCCCACCTGCGCCGCTCGCTCATTATTCAAACAAATTTCAACCAATTAACATCACTTTTTCAGCTATCCTGTGAAAAAATGATTTTAAATTATCGTTCAGTAAAACGAAAGTTATAGTGAATTTTCTAGTGTTCAAAATCATGAAAATATATTAGGGTGGGTGACGTGTTTTTTGATTTGTTTCTCTTGTACCGCCGTCGCTTTAGCGATTGTTTTGCTACTAATGCATTGATGTCGAGAAAAAAGCAGTGACAAGTAAAACAGAGAAACGAAATCATGAGAGGAAGATAATTTGGGGATTTTTGAAAGCAGACGAGTGCCGTGCATTGCTATTACATATGTGTTTCTGGGGGAAAAAAGCATGAAATAAATGACTTAACTGGAAGCCTGGAAAAATAATGGATTACAATAGAAAAATCCGAGCATGAAAAGTAATAGGTTTTAGCTAAATCATCGAAAAGTAAACGATTAGTTGTTAAAACTAGAAAAGAAAACAGAAAGCTATTTTATTAAAAAAAATATTAAAAACTATAGAAAGTATTGCAGCGTTAAATTTTTCTTAAATACAATTCGTAATATTAGATAATCGATTCTTAATGCTGCAATATTTAAAGTTATACACGTATATTTTATTAATAGAATATCTCTTCGTATATCTTTTCGTCTGAACAGCTAGTATTTATCTTTTCCATGTTTTAGCTGAACCATATTAATTTCATGTGTATATTTTGGCCTGTTTTTACTAATTACCATTTCTACTATATATATATATGTGTGTGTGTGTGTGTGTGTGTGTGCGTGCGTGCGCGTGTGTGCATATATATATATATATATATATATACACACACATATATACACATATATATATATACACACACATATATACACATATATGTGTATATATATATATATATATATATATATATATATATATATATATATATATATACTAATAAGTTTATTTTCTTCATTTCAGCAAAAGTTTAACAGATACGTGATTTATCAATTCCTACGTAAAAAGCATTCGTCTTTTACCTTAAAATCAAATTGGCGGAGATTCGTCGAGTGCTTTCAAACGTAATTCCCTCGTCTCCCTGGATTACAACCTGATACATTTCGAATATTTATGATAGTTATTTATTAAGCAGTTATATTTATTCCGATTTAAGGACAGCTAATTAGCTTATCTCTCGTTCGTATGTAATAGGATAACATGAACGTATTTACTTCTCAAGATAATGGAACGCTAATCTGACAGCTCCGCTGATTAAGATGCAATTAGGTAAATACGTTTATGTAGGTGTAAGCAATACTGAGAGAGGTGGATGTAATAATAAATAATAAATGTAGGCGGAAAAATGTAGTAGAGCATAATTAATCAAAAGTGTAACCAGTAAAGTAAACACAGGCAAAATAACTACAACAATAAAGTTAATTGCACACTAAGTAGTTGAAGACTCAACACATGTATACACTAAAACACTCTCTCTCTCTCGTAATGTTTTAGCTAGTTGTTCTGGCCTATTCAATAAATATTTAAATAAAATAAAAAAAAAACAACATTTTTTTAATTAATTATGTGAAATAAAGACATATAGAAATCTAATTCAAGAATTCAATGAATTATATTGTTAAAAGATATTAAATGGCTACGGATTATTGTGGTAACTTCTTATGACAGGGCTTTAAATAAGGATACGAAAATTAGGTGATATATAAATATTTAAATAAGCTCTTCGAAAGGATGTTTCAAGAATAAATGTTTTCGCATGCTTCATTTCCTTAAAGGGACATTTCTTTAAATAATCTTCTATTGTTAAAGTGTTTTTATTTCCAAGAAGTCTGAAGAAAGGTTGGTTATGTGAAAAATTTTCAAATGCTATAATGCTTGAAAATGTCTAACGTGTCTTGAAACAATTGTAACTTAGAATGAAATCACTTTTTGTTGCTACCAATTCCTTTTAAGAAGTCTCAGTCTTGTTAATGTAGTATATATATATATATATATATATATATATATATATATATATATATATATTTTAGAGGATGAATCATAAATATTTTTCTTAATAATGGATATCCCATTAATATAATAAAATCTACTATTGAACGTAAAATTACTACATTTAATAGCGGTAAACATATTGGTCCATCACGGTGTCCCATTTATTTAAAATTACCATGGTTGGGTCCTGATGGCCTACATATTGTTAAAAGGATTTATTCTGTTACTCAACGGTGTTTTCCAGCTACTATGCTTCGAGTAGTTTACACAACTCGAACCTTTTTCTCTTCTTTTCGTAAAGATGTTTTGCCAACCATTCAAAAGAACT
>NC_136515.1:13463559-13476059 GCF_053919585.1 Euprymna scolopes
ACTGGTTCGAGACTTCCTTCCTACTACAACTTTTTTTTGTTGCTCAACACTCACATCCAAACGCCCGGGCAACGCTGGAGTGAAAGGCTAGTCTATTATATATATATATATATATATATATATATATATATATATATATATATATATATATATATATATATATATTTATATAAAATGGACGTGTTTGAGTGCATGTGTGTGGGTCTGTGTACTTTTTCCTACGCAACAATTCTGCTCATTTTTAGTCTACGGTCTCGAAATTTGATATACAGCGTACTGAGATTTGGGAACAAGTTTGAAATCCGTTTTCGGCCAGAAATTTGGCTGTTAGGGGTAAAATGTCAACGATCTGCCTTTCAGAACTCTACGAAACTCCTACGCCAATTGTTGGTCTAAACACTTGGAATTTTATATATAGGTTCCTTGGACATGGACCTTAATTAATAACATGATTGGAACCCAAAACAATAAATGTTAAGGGGTCATAATAGAGGTCAGAATTAAAAACAATTGACCGCTTTCTTCTAAACATACACATCCAAACACGCGGCCAAAGCCGGGCTTAAACACTAACATATATATATATATATATATATATATATATATATATATATATATATATATATATATCAGTTAATGTGTGTGTGGGTGTGCGTGTACAGTTTTCTACGCTTTAATTCTGTCAATTTAAAGTCTACAGACTCGAAATTAAATTTTATATAAAGTGTACTGGGATTTTTGAACGTTTTTAGACTTTGTTTCGGACAGAAATTTCGCTGCTACGGGGTCAAAATTCAAGGAGTTGACCTTTGAGAACTCTACCAAACTCCTCCGCCAATTGTGAGTATAAACATTTGAAATTTTAGATATAGGTTCCTTGAACAAGGATCAAACTTAGAACTTTGGTTTGAGCACCAAACAGTAAATGTTAAGGGGTCATTATAGGGATGAAATTTAAAAAAATTTGACCAAATTACTAAGACAAGTTTTGGTCTAAACATTTGAAATTTTACATAAATGTAATTCAGAGATATGCCAAGCTTTTTATTCGGTTTGCGTCGAAAATGTTTAGTTATCAATATATAAATATATAAATGTATATATGCATGGTTGCAAATCTGCCTAAAACTTTCGACAAGATAAGTATCGTTTTACGGTCGACCTTTCGGAAAACAAATATTGAAAAATTGGCAAAAACATTAATATCTTCACCTTCAACTGACCACTTTTTTACAGGGGGGTCGCTTTTTTCGCCGATATTTTTAAAATCTCCTTACGATTGTCTAGCATAAATTGCATCCTACGTCACTTCTGCTTTGGCGGTGGTCGTAACAGCAAAGACGTCATGTTTTTCCCCTTCTTTTCCTCCTTCGTGTTACAGGTTGTAGCCTGCCTTCCTAATATTACTTTTTTTTCTCACCAAACATATCCCTACACTCAGCCAAACCGGACTGAAAGGCTAGTATATATATATATATATATATATATATATATATATATATATATATATATATATATATATATATATAAAGTGAACGTGTATATGTGTGTATCGGTGTAACCTTTTCTTCGCAATATCTCTCTCAATTGTTAATCTTTAGACTCAAAATTTGATATACAGGGTAATGTTATTCAGGAAAATCTTTGGCATCCGTTTAAGTTTCAAGTAATTTGGCTGTTAAGAGGTCAATCTTCAACAATTTGTCCTTGGAAAATTCTACCAATTTCCTCTTAAAATTTTGGGTATGACTAATTGACATTTTAGTTATTGGATTCTTTGGACACTGATCTAAATGTATAACTGGATTAAAGCCCAAAACAATAAATGTTCCAGTGTCATAATAGGGGTGGAAGTTTTTAAAAAATTGACCTCCTCGGTCCCTACCAAATTACTCAGACAATTTCTTGTCTAAACATTTGAAATATTACATAAAGGGTATTCAGAGATAGGGCAAGCTTTTTAATCGGTTGCGTTGAAAAGTTTTAGTTACCAATCTATAAATATATGTATATATGCATGTTTTCCTGTCTGCTTAATACCTTCGACAGAGGTGACGGTTTTTTACAAGATCTATATCGTTTTTAAATTCGACATTTCAGACGAAAAATATCGAAAAATTTACTAAAAACATCTATATCTTCACATTCAACTGGGAACTTTTCTAAAAGGTTGTTGTTTTTTCGCTGATATTTTCGAAAGTCGTCGTCTCCTTACGATAATCTAGCCTTAATTAAAACCTGCGTCACTTCCGGTTTGGCGGTGCTCGTATCAGCAAAGACGTCAAGTATATTTCCCGTTCTTTTAATCCTTAGCGGTACGGGTTCGAGCCTGCCTTCCTTCTTCCACTTTTTTTGTTCAACATACACATCCAAACACCCAGGTCACGCCGGACTGAAATGCTAGTATATATATATATATATATATATATATATATATATATATATATATATATATATATATATATATAGGTTGATAAAAGCGAACGTATATTTTCAAACCTATTATTTGCTTACTTCTGTATATTTTCCAACAATTAATGTTGCCTACTTTTGTATATTTAGTTTTCCTGCAGACTAGTGTCAGTTTTTCTATGCATACTAATAGCTGTTCTGTTCTGCTCTTACATTAATATGAAAGCATACTTTTTTTCTATTTTTCTAAATTTGTCACTCTGGAACAAAATCTATTTTTAAAAAATGGTTTCTTGATTTTTTATGTATCTAGTCGATTATTAAAAAGAATGAAAAATACACCCTGGGAGACTTGTAGAGTAATGCTTTTCTTTTCTTATAATATGTGTTTAGGCATTGATATTACGGTTATAAAGAGGTTTCTTTCGTATCATTCACCGATCAATGTAATTCGTGACTCATAAAGATACTACCTTAAAGAATTTGATTCTACCGACACATAATACATTTTTCTTTTATATTTTTTTTAAAAATTAAGGACATTCATCGGATTTCTGAGACTGAAGGATCATTCCACGTTTCCATGTTGACCAACTTGTTCAATACTGAAATAACTGATTTTTTTGGCAACTAAATAATTAAAAGTGTAATAGCGTCTCTGATACTACATTTTAGCTTTTCTGTTTCTGTTCATTGTTTAACTAATTGTTCCAGACTGAGGTAATTTGATTTTCCCCGAAGTTCTGTGTCACTATTTTGTAAACGCTGGAGTCGATACCTTAAAACATAATTTTGCGTCTGTATCTGCATCCGTGATAGTACAAAAATCAAATATAATACGACGCTTATCTAAATACCCTGTTAAAAATGACGTATTATATTAGCGTATATATGTAAAAAAATGAAACAGAATCAGAAATGGAAAATAAAATACAGAAATACGTTTTTAATAATGTAGATGGCTTGATCGGTGGCGTATATTAATTGAATTTTGGAAGAATGTTTTACTGTAGACAGCAAGCATGAAAGTTGTAAAGAACCAACTATATAACAAAAAACTTACCAAATACCCGATGATATCTATTTTATGGATTCCTATGAGTGTTTTCTTTAATTTTTCCAGTTTAAAACGATTATTGAAATTCGCAAATCACAGCCAGAATGCTACATATCTTATCGGTTTAAGCAACTCTTAATTATTTGTGATTCGAATGAAATAAACAATTTTAAATTATTAAATGCATAAAAAACTATCTATTTTGATTTATGTGTCATATACTTCGCCTTTGATATCGTTTAGTACGCCATAATCATGTTGAAAACCCGGTTCCCACTTGATCGCCGAAGATAAGCAAGGTGTAACATGGTCAGTAATAAATGGGTGACGATTTGGGATTTTAAGGTGTTGTATGCGCTCACTGCTTATCTCAGCTTTGTTTTCAGTCGTCTTAGATTTTCCTTGCCACTGGACTCAAACAGTGCCGAATCAGGAGAGGAGAGTTGAAGATTACGCAGGCCTTGTCTTATAATTACACGCGCTTCTGCCCATGTTGAGACTGAACGGAGGCATCGAGTGGTATCGTTTATTTATTACACATTAATTTCACTACCATGTTTATTATTAGTAAAAGGTCATTTTGTTATATTTGTTATCCATAGTAAAATGTGCTTAACAGTTGCCACTAAACACAAATTCGATTGAAAAAGCTATAAAACCCCACATAGCCAATTCAGAATGTTGGGAACCGTTCAGTCAATCCCGCCCCCAAAAAAAACAGAACTCACCTGGATAACAACTTTATTTTATTAACTTTCCTAGAAAAAACTCGAACTTACTCAGAAATTAGATAGTCGTTCATTTTACATTAAATTGATATTTCAATCTCTACATTCTAAAACATCCCGATCTGACAGTGAACACGTACATCAAATCCGTTGCCAAGGTCACTGGAAAAATGGTCCTTCTATCGCTCCAGTAGATATCTAACGCTTGATGTAATTCTCTACATATATAAAAAAACAGGTTCGGCCAACGATGGGTACTGTTGCCAAATCTTTGCAGGACTTGATGGAAGCAGCTTATCCTGTCTTGACAGAGTTCAAGATAGACTTCGGAGCTTAGTGGGATATGCTCTTTTCTCTCCCTTGCAACCTGTTTCCCACATTTTCATGGCAGATGATCATCTGAACTTCAATCTATGGTCCTCCCTAGCCTGTTTTCCACGAAAACAATTCGTCTAGCCAGAACCACTATCAACAATTTCCCACACTCTTTATATGTGCCTACACTTAAACTTAGATTCCGTGAACAGGACTTCTTTCTTAGAACTACTTGCCTGAACTTGTTTACGTTGGTTTTAAAGACGACTAAATTGTAGTCCGCAAGAACAGGTCAAAATAAACAAAGTTCCTCAGGCTTGCAGTTCATAAAAAGAAGCTTTGTTCATGGAATCTACGTTTAAGTTTAGGCTCAGTGAAAGAATGGGGAAATTATAGATGGTTGTTTCAGCTAAATGATTGTTTTTCGTGAAGGTGTAACAAGGGGGGCATAAAGTAGAGCTAAGTCGAGCGATTACAATGAAAAGTACTATAAAACAGGGGCACGTTCAACATGATTCTTCTGTCAACCGATGTCAATTTTAATGTCTTTAAATTATATTGCATTTTTCTCAATTGTGACCTTGATTTTACAATCAATACATAATGCGAAACTGACAACAGACTCAAAATAAAAAAAAAAGAACCTTGGATTTTAAAACTGGTATTTGATAGAACAGTGGATATTCTCTAAGTCCACTAATTGATTACAAACATTTTGTCGGGATATCTCAACACGGAAGGTCTGAACAAATGGAATAATTTTTTTTTGTTATTTTTAATACCAACATATGTAAAATTTGCTTGCTAGTAAAGCGATGTCCGAACTTTACTATCTTTTTTAATTTTATAGTTCCCGATTTCCAAGATTTAAAACTTAGAAAATGTAAAGCGTTTTCGTCAAGTCTAAATTCATGATTGCCATCGGAGATTGCATGGAATGTGTGCAATGTCTGTATTACTCAGTGATGATGTCAAGTACATTACTACATCCACTCACATATCCAACCAATCTTGACGCGATGCATCCCTGACGGAAGAATGATAGTGTGAACACTGCCTTGAAATGTGCAGGATTTGACTCTGAAGCAAATGTGTACTTCATTCAATATTAAAAAAAAAAAAAACTTGTTTTAGCAACCCGTTACGAAGTGACAGACCGAATCAGCAAGTGTATAAGTATATAAAATAATGTGCAGATAAATGTCAAATCGATTGATGACATTGAGTCAAAATTTCGATTTCTAATGATTCAATCAGTGGCCGGGTTTATGACATGCTAATATATCCCAGCAAGTTTGTAACGAAAATAAACAAATCACGCTCTTGTAGACATCTCACTGCTGATTAACTTTCTACATATATAAGAGCCATATTAGTCAAAGGATGGTGTACTGGTGTCATATCTGGGCACAATCTGCTAGAAGCAGCTTTTCCTGCCTTAAGGGTTCAAAATAGACTTTTTGAGGGATGCCCTTTTCACTTCCGTGGACCCTCGTTCCCACAGAAGAGATGTCGTGCGCCTACCTCTCTTAATCGTTATTTTCGTGGAAACCGCTTGTATGAACTCCAATCTATGGTCCCTCCTGGCCTGATTTCGACGAAAAACACTCGTCTAAATGAAACTACTATCAATATGTTCCCCATTTTTATCTCTGCCTAAACCTAAACGAAGATTTCCTGAAAAAAGCTGCTTTATTAGAACAGCACCATTTTCTTTTGCTTTCTAACTGACAAAAATATGGTTGTCTTTAAGCCTATCGTTAACAAATTCTTGATGAGCCATCCTCTTAAGTAATCCAATTTACCAAATGACTAGGACATGTTTCCCTTGACACATCTACATACATTGGCCCTCATCTTTGAGTGGCATCCGGGTCTTGATAAATGGGGGATCCTTTATAAAAAAATATTAGCTTACAATAAGACTAGTGCCCAGAAACGGTTCTTGAGAGTATTCGGTCGCTATTGTTCGCTTTAAGAATAAGGGAGTTATGAATTGAGAAGTTTGTTTTTGTAAAACACCCCGCAAATGGCAATGACAGAAAGACATATCAAAGCTAGTGTGAACCTATTTTAGGATTATGGACTTGGTTGGAAGACTCTATAACGCATCTATGCCGGTGGTGCTGAACGATAATTTAATTCAGCGAAGGGTTTCATCACACTTCTAATCATGAATGGTTACATGTGACTATTCTCACTGCTAACTGAACGGATATACTTTTGCATGCACTTAATATATAATTGAGTATAATAAAACTGTAATAAAATCTTTAACTCTATTAAAATAATATTAATTATTTATGAACGTTTTATCACTTGTGATATTTGATAACCGAGTGTAACTTAAGGTTAATTCCCTTGGTTGATTGCTATATTGGACCAGCCACCAATTTTTTTATTTATGTTTAAGTAGCAGAAGGCAAAATATTTTTTTAAATATAGAAAAATAACAAATAGAACACTAGAAATATATTGGAATGTTTACTTCTATAAAATCATTCATCTTGTCTGTATATCTTTTATTTTGCCAATCAAAAGTCAACACACTTTGGAGTGTCTGGCTTCTGTTTCTGGCATTAATGACTAGGCGATAAAAACATCATCAATATATATATATATATATATATATATATATATATATATATATATATATATATATATATATATATATATATGTATTGCATTTTTGTAATGTATACTTAATAAAATAAACTACGATTAAACAGTTTTTTCACCACTAATGGTGAAATGCTACTCAGATCTTTAGAACATCGTCATCTAAATAACTCTAACGTAAATCGAAAATGACTCAGTGAAATAAGAAAATCCTTGCAAGGTCAATGATGTTTCAGAGAAGTTTTATAGGCGGTCTGCTTGGATTACAATTTTAAAAGCCAGAATCAAATTGGGGCCAAAACCTTTTTATCTATTCTTGAACGATCATTTGCAAACTTAGATGATTGAACTTCCTCTTATATACAAAGGTTACATATGAAGACATTCACTCGGCTGAGTCCAAATTTTATTTCAACCGGGCTGTACTGAACGATTTTTTTTTTTTGCAAATGGACACTGTTTAACATAAAAAATCAAAACTACTGAGGCATGCTGAGTTCAAGGCTTAACAAAGATTGAATCTGACTTTCAGTAACAAATAACACCACTGCAGATCCCGATTTCCTTTTCAGTATGTGTATGTTCTACTCAGCAAATATGTATCAATAATACTCACGCAAATCACTATTACAAAAATTTACGAACGTGGGTGTTCTGACCAGGCGTCCCTTTATATTAGGGAGAGATACATGCGATCAAAGATCAATAACTCAGTCCCAGGAAAGGTGACCTCTAATAGTGTTATGGTGCGTATTCGGGCAAAGAAAAATGGGGAATCCCGGATTTTTAAACGCCCTATATCCATGACGTACAATCGGCATGGAAAGCTAACCGATATCAAATGGGTTAGAATAAACCAGCAAAAAAGTGCAATAGACAAAATCTAGCGGAAATATGGTTTACAGGTCAATCACCACGAACTATGACCCAGAGAGTTGCAACACAATAGAAGAGCATGAGAGAACAAGGTCAAGAGCTCAAACTGATATAAATAAAAACAGCAGAGACAAAACTGCGGAGAGCAGGGACAAAACGAAAATACAGGTTGATACAGCGTTCTGCGACCCATCAGGCTCCCTAACCGTCGTGTCGTTATGATGAGAGATGTCACTGTACTTTTGAAGTGCAAATTATAAATCAACAAACCTGTATTATAAACAATAAATTATCTCGTATTCATTTTAAAACGACATAATTGTCCGTTTATACAACCAAGACGATCATAGCCATTCATATATGTCACATTTAATCTTAATCTAGAAACACTCTAGATGTTAGTAACGGTACTACGTTTTCTGTGTAAAACGTAGCCGAACGAAAGAAGACTCTTCATATGAAATAATGACCATGTATGGCATGTTTAGAAAAAATATTCACTTTTTTATGATTGTATAATAACGTTCTGTCTCTCACCCTTTCTTTCTTCCTCTCTCTATATCTATCTATTTATCTATCTATATATCTTTCTACTATTATATAAAATGAACTTTGTGGGGTTGTGTGTTTGTGTATCTGTGAGTTTCCTATGTACTCAAAAACGTACGGTTTTTTTTTTATGAAATTTCACACTTTTGTGCTTGGGAAGGTTCTTAGAAAGGTCTTGGATCGGATTGTCTTCGCTATCTATCTATGGCCGATGATCAAATAACCCAATAAAAGAAGGATTTTATTACAACACAAGCGAAAAAGTCCCACATACAAAAAAAAAATACGCCATTTTACAATACATTTTTGCAATGATAAATGGCTTTTTTCATTTTAACATTAAATTCAAGTAAATATCGAAAAAAAAAACAGAATGGCATTAATATAAAATCAACATACCTGCGTTTATATGGCCTTGGTGCGATGGAAATTAAGATTTCTCTTTTGACCAAAATTGGAGGATGATACTTGACTTTTGCATACTGAGATTGACATCAATACATTATATGTAATCCTTATTTTATAAAAACACTATTAGGGTCTCCACAGTGTAATATGATCTATAATAAATCGTGAACTTTAACTGCGAGAAGCACGTAAAGCTTACCCCAGCAGCATCAAGATGGATTCTTAATTATCGCAGACTATTAATCGATTTGATTGAAAAATATGCTATTTCAGAGATTTCGATGGCGTTCATAAACATGCTAGTAATAAAGTAAATGATAGAAACGAAAGCGCTATTTCTTCTTGAAGTGCAATATGTTCTGAGTGTTGAGATATCTTATAAGAAAGCCAGGAATCATTAATGTTTGAAATATCTTCTTCTAAAACAAGGTGGTATTGGCGTCGTATTTAGCGACACATTTAGGATTAAATTTTTGTTATCTTTCTATCTATCTATCTATCTATCTAACAAGCTAGATAGCTATCGCTTTAGCTATTATTTGCCTATATATTAATCTAGCTAGGTATAAATGTTTATGTATATATATATATATACATATATATACATATATGTTTGTGTGTATGTGTGCCTTACTTTACTATTTTTGAACAAAATAACTAACCTAATTTACTTCAGTAAATATTATTTGTGACACATCGTGATATTATTTTTTAAAAATAAAATACAGTTATATTCATGTACAATACAAACACATATTTTAATCAGAAAAAGACATTGCAAATAAAATAAACCAGGTTTATCCAGAAAAAAAAATCTAGAAATTCTGACGACTGACAAAAATAAATAAATAAATTAAAAAAATAGAAAAATCGTATAATAAATACAAGGATCAAAGAACACGTAAATAAAGTTATAATTTCTTTTTTTCTATTCTTGGAAATATCTGTTCCGATCGAGATCTGAAATGACGAGGATTTACCGTTAATCTGGCTGTCTGGTTCATGTCAACAAAATCATGCAGTTAGGCAGAAGAATGCGTCTCTTGATGTGCACCGAACAATTCGCAAAGACAGCATTCTCATTTGTAGACTCTACAAGAACTAAAAGACAGACATGGTCAGAGGATTACATGAATATATCCATCTGGTACGAATCTTGATGTTGAAAACTGCATCATACGAACATGTGTGTATATATATATATATATATATATATATATATATATATATATATATACGAAAATAATTGAAATAGTGATCCGACAAAATAGAGAGATAAAAAGGAACAAACCGTATTATGTGTTCATCAACGTTTCGTCTTTATTTCGAGACTTCCTCAGTCTCGAAATAAAGACGAAACGTTGATGAACACATAATACGAGACTGAGGAAGTCTCGAAATATAGACGAAATGTTGCTGAACACATAATACGGTTTGCTCCTTTTCATCTCTCTCTCTCTCTCTCTCTCTCTTTATATATATATATATATATATATATATATGTGTGTGTGTGTGTGTGTGTATAAGGAATAATTTGTACATGTTTTATTAACTATTTATTCTTATACACACACACATATACAGTACTGTATTTGGATGACAATTAAAGCCCATCTCTTTGGGTTGAGCACTTTGTAAATATATATTTCACCCGACGCGTATTTAATAGCGTTTGAGTGAAGGCCACTATTAATTTGTTTGTAAACAAGCTGATGGCTCGAGCATTGTGCGTCGGGAGGGTGTGGATTTTAAGCACACTCTAGGAGAAATATTTACAGTACTGATTCGTAACCGAATGGTGAGAGCTGCCGACTGTCAATGCGACGGTTGTAGGTTCAATCCCCGGCTGGGGAAAGGTGTTTATCTAGCCGCACTGATGAGTTGTGATACAACGAAACAGTACTGCATGTGGATGACAAGATATATATATATATATATATATATGAAAGTGAAATTGTCTATCTGCTTGTGTCTTTTTGTGTGCATTTCCCTACCAAACTACTCGGTTAATTCTCAATCTACAGTATTGGTGTGGTACATAAGAAGAATTGAGTGTTGTGAAAATAAATTTAATGGGGATTCAGCCAGATATTTTGCTGTGAATGGTCAATGATTTAACTTTTGAAAACTCTCCCCACAACCCCCTCGCCAATTTTGAGTCTTGAAATTATATATGTAGGTTACCTGGACATGAGTCTAAGTTTTTAATATATGCACTGGGTAGCTAAAGTATTTGCTACATTTTTTTGTCGTGTTTCTAAAAAATATATCAAGTTATTCGGAATGAAATTTGCACTCAATTTTTGAACAGATATTATCTATATAAAAATGAAGATATACTTAGTTGACAATAATTGATAAACAAAAAGTAAAAGTACACTTATGTAAAAGTATTTAATCCATTAATTAATATGTAGGTGTATATAATCTGTTCTAACAGAGTCTACAAACGCTTTACATAACTGCTTAATCGTTTCTTTTAAACACTTGCTGGTAGTTGAAACAATTCTTCTTTGCAAACATTTTTCAGTTTCTTGCTTCTCTTATGATCACTTGCATGCACCCATAATTTCTTCGTTTTTCACAGATTTCCAATGGGGTTTAGGCCACTGTAGAATACTGATTTCCTTATCCTGAATTTACAGACCATTGTTTTACTAAAAGAATTTGTTTATTAATAAACATATAATTATTTTTATATGTATTTATAAGATTTTTTTTTATAATTATAATATCTGAGTTTCAAATTCCGCTCTAAAATAACTTCAACTTGTGAGTAACATAAACTAAAATGAAATAAATGAACACAGCATGAAGTGACAGGAAATATGAATAATGAAATATCAGATTCATACTTTATTTAAGGGGCTCATTATATACACAAAGAAAGAAACTAGAAAATATGCCTACTTCGGAATGTTACCGGTTGCCGTGATTACTCAAAATGCGGAGCTATATAATACTTTATTTAAGGGACTCATTATATACACAAAGAAAGAAACCAGGAAAATATGGTTTCTTCGGAATGTTACCGCTTGCCGTGATTACTAAAAATGCGGAGCTATATAATACTTTATTTAAGGGACTCATTATATACACAAAGAAAGAAACCAGGAAAATATGGTTTCTTCGGAATGTTACCGCTTGCCGTGATTACTCAAAATGCGGAGCTATATAATACTTTATTTAAGGGACTCATTATATACACAAAGAAAGAAACCAGGAAAATATGGTTTCTTCGGAATGTTACCGCTTGCCGTGATTACTCAAAGTGCGGAGCTATATAATACTTTATTTAAGGGACTCATTATATACACAAAGAAAGAAACCAGGAAAATATGCCTACATCGGAATGTTACCGCTTGCCGTGATTACTCAAAATGCGGAGCTATATAATACTTTACTTAAGGGATTCATTATATACACAAAGAGAGAAACCAGGAAAATATGCCTACTTCGGAATGTTACCGCTTGCCGTGATTACTCAAAATACGGAGCTCTATAATACTTTATTTAAGGGATTCATTATATACACA
>NC_136515.1:13481059-13503559 GCF_053919585.1 Euprymna scolopes
AGGAAAATGTGTTTAATTAAAATGATATACCCGTTAGAATCATTCATTGAACTGACTTTCCATTCCGGTGTTGGCACAGGAGAAAACTTGAGGGATACATTTTAATATGGACATTTTTTTAGAGAACACACTGGAAAATCTCATAAATTATAGAAAAAAAAGTTTTTAAAAACTAGACTGCCCGTTACTTGTTGGCTCAGTATGCTATATTAGCTATGGAATTAATGTATGAGCGTGCCTCTTGTGACGTAAAGAAAAAAAGTTGTTTGTGATATAAGAGAAATATCTCTATGAAAGTATATTAAAGTGAAAAAAAATTATAGATATATGTCTACGAGCCGTTTTGTTTACAATTGTTTATTAAAAAAAAAATTGTAGCCATTGACTTATAAATGGTTTGCAATACTTATAGGTAAATGTGCACTGGACAGATGCCAAATTCTTAAAGTGTAATTCAAAGTTTCATATATCTTTTTTATTTGAACACGGCAAAAAAAAAAAAACAATTGTACGCTGAAAACGTATACTGTAAAACAATACGTTTTATCATCGCGTTGATTTTTATTTGTAACACAAATTTAAAAATAAACATATTTTCGGGGTTATTTATTTATGTTTGTTGTGTAGAAGAAAATGTATGACTGTTTTTAAGAAAGGTGTATTAAAAAATGGAGTATATATATTTTTTTTAATGGAAGCTGGTGGAGAAATCCCCGTTGTAAATTATTCCTATCGTTGTCAACGGGTCAAATTGATTTATTTGTAATAAAATACCGACAGTATAGTTGTAATACAGAATAGTTGCACAACACCCCCACCCTTCACATGTTAAATAATAATTTCTAAAAAATTACGTAAATATTTCAGTGCGCAGGCCAAATTCTGCAAAACTGGCGATTTGTGTTTATTTGTTTACGCTGTCATGGGTGTATGTTAATGTACGCTTGCGCAACCGGAACTCGTAAACCGGATGTGGTGTTACAACACCTAGTTTCAGGTCATTCGAGTTTTATAATTATACAGATAACCATAGGTTTTTATGGGTTACCGACAAAAGGAGGACTGACCTGTAAATTCACACCTGTCCTTTCGTCCGTTCGTCTGTCTGCGCTTTTCTCAATAAGTATGCCTTGGGACTTTTCCAAGTGCTGCAAAAATATTGAACATGATATGAGTAAAAAAGTAACAGAAGGGATTGTACGAGAAACTTGTCGGGTTAAATAGGGTTAAATTTTACACTATTTTGCTCCCTAAAAAAAGTGAGGCCTTGGATGTTTATAAAGCTTCTGAAATATTGTAACTAACTGATTTCTATATAATTTTGTTTGTCTATACTAAGCAAAAACTCTTAGGTGTACCCCAGGAGCTCTTTTAGAGATAATAAAAATTCTCCATTTTAGGGACTATTTTACCATATTTGTCCAAAAGTTTCTGTGTATGTCTATTTAGCAGTTTTGCATGATGCTGGATTCAAATTTAAATATGTAAACGTTTTAGGGAATTTTAGGGCTATGTGCGGGGGTCAAATGATTTACTTAGTTATTTCATTTATTTATTTATTTTTATTTATTATTATTTTTTTTGCATGACACAGAACTCAAATTTAAATATGTCAAGGCCTTAACTGCACAGTTTGTTCATTTTCGCTGGATTTGACGTGCCCTGGGAAATTTTGGAGACAAAATTGGGAGAGGGGCAAATACTGAACGTTGTCATATTTTACGTCTCGTTTCATGCGCACTTACGGGGAAACATACATGCTTCACTTGTTGCATGTAAGGGATAGTGTTTATAAAAAAATAAATCGATTGAAAAATTGCAAAGAGACGCTTTAAAAATTAAACCAACTTAGTAATTCGAAGATTTTCCGTTATTTTACTACCTTGCTCTACCTATGTATTGAGCACTGTTAAAGTAAATACAGAAAAGTACGCATAAAATTATAACTTCGTAAACGAATATATATATATATATATATATATATATATATATATATATATATATATATATATATATATATATATATATATATATATATATATATATATACATATTCATTTCTCAGAGTCTGTGTTTTTACTTTTAGGAAATCGACATATTACGACTTAGAATGTCAGTTTTGTAAAAAAAAGAGGAAATATTGTAAATACGCTTTTTAAATATGTAAATCAAGTAATGAAATATTTGCTTTTATTTTATTGCTATTATATTATAATTTTTTATAATTTTTATTATTATTATTATTATTATTATTGTTATTAATATTAGTATTATTATTATTATTATTATTATTATTATTATTATTATTTGTCTCTGAGGTTTGAATACAATACCAAACTGCACGCAATGACACTCGTATAACTTATAAAAATACCCCCGCCCCCCCAAAAAAAAAGACTTGAAACATTGTCTATTTTTTATGTACACAAACACAGAAAACTTAATAGGGAAAGAATGTTACGTTTATGAGGCTTCCTGGTTTTATATAATCTCATTTATATGCTTAGATGTAAACAGGTCTATTGAGTCCACAAACCTGCGTACACACATACACACGAAAACACACAAACGTATATATATATATATATATATATATATATGTATGCATGTGAGTATGCATATATGTATATATTCCAGAGACTACGAACACTCATATTTTATTTCGGCCCGGATTCTATAAATAATTTTATTATTTTATCAGATATTTACTTTGACGTAATTAAATTTAACATACAGAATCATAATATATATGTTTATCATACACATCTTACAAGGGTTTTGCTTCTAGTTTTTATATATACAATGACTTCCTAAAACTTTTCTTCAGTGTTTATTTCATTTATTTTTTGGAGTGTAGATCTATATAGGGATTAAACTAAATAAGTGGTTGTGTTATTTTATAATACTTGCTTAAGTTCTGTATCTCTATCTCTATCAATAATATTTCCTCTCGAAAATTCCATACTAAAAAAATTCGAACATATTTATATATATATATATATATATATATATATATATATATATATATATATATATATATATATATATATATACATACATGCATACATACATACATGCATACATACATACATACATACATACTAATTGCATCGTCTTTACAGACGTTTGGCATCCCAATGCTCCTTACCAACCTCATCACAGTTATCAGGTCAATCCTAAACGACATCTTAACCCTGTCCGTGAGCCCCAAGATTACTTTCCAGGCCAGCATTAGACTTGCACTCTCTGCCACATTATGGCAGACAAAGTTTTGTGTTAAAAATTGTTTCACTTTTGGTTCAGTTTCTTTTGCTCATTTTGCTCGTGGCATGTGGTTTCTTTTTTTTTGGGGGGGGGTATAGAAGCTGCTTTTAAGAGGAGCACGCGATAACAAGCCTCACATTTTCAATTCGATGGACAACACCGACAGGTTACCCATTCCGAAAGTTTCCTTTGAGTTCAGAATGAGTAATTTTTTCTTGCAAATAATTTAGAACCTCCTCCAACTAGCCTCCTCCATTCAGGCCGACGTTCTGCCAGGGTCTTCCTATTCTGAACCGGGATCTATGAAAACTTTTATATCGTTCTTTATGCAATGCGTGAAACGCTTCTTTTGTCGATGTTGAAGACGTTTCCTAGTCTTAAGCTCACCGTAAAACAACTGCTTAGGCAGCCTTAAATCCTCCATTCGAACAACGTGACCTACGCAGCGCAACCGTTTCATCAGCACGATTGCTTTGATAACCAAACACCCAACCTTTCCAAGTATATCTGCCCCATGTGTCAGAGACTTCCATTTCACTCCTCTGAGGTATTTCTGATGGAATCTCTCGTGTTGCTTCAAGTGCCTACTTTGTTTTTGCCAACATTCGGATTAGTAAAGCAAAACAGAAAGCATACAGGTCGAGTAAACACTGACCTTGTGTCTGACAAAGTTATCACGATCACATCACAACCGCTTTTCTAGTGTTCCAAGTATTGTGCTAGCCCTATGGATGCGTAGACCTATCTTCACATCCAGAGAGCCATCTCTCTGATCTATCCAAGTACACAAATGTGTCCAATACATCAAGTCGATTTTCCTCAATGTATGGAGCGTCAGGTTCAGGGGTGAACATCTCTTTCGTCTTCTTAATGCTGGTAGTTAAGCCAAAGGTGTCACATGCTGCTGAAAAATAATTCTATTCACTATATTTTGGATATCAGGCTCCGAGTGAAACACAAAATCGGCATAGAGTAGTTCACTAACTAGAGCTCCAAATGTGTGTGACTTTGCATTAAATTTTCTTAGATTAAATATTTTGCCAGTAGTTCTTAAGCGGGAAAAGACATGCTTATCGTAAGCCTGAAATGCATATGCAAGAAACACTGCGAAGTAAATTTGGAATAGAGTAAGAGCCTGACTATCCCCCTGTTCCACACAGTTGTCAACGACAAATTCTCCAGATAGTTGCCCGTTGTATGCAATGTGAGCCTTCATATTTCTGTTAAGTTCTTGAACCATCCTAACAAAGGTAGGAGGACATCCAATCTTCACAAAAATTACTCCAAGGCCTGTCTCTTCACGGTATCGAACACCTTTTTGAGGTCCACGAATAATTGATGAAGTGGAAACTGTTGTTCTATGCATTGTTCTATGCACTTTTTTTCAGACTTTGATCCTTTCCCCTTTATAAACAGTGACTAATCGGACATTTATACAATCCTGTGGTACCGGTAAACCCAGCCAAAACGTTTGGATCAGTGCGTGTAATGCATTAGTTACATGCACCCCTCCATGTTGAAGCAGCTTAACAGGAATGCAGACTGGCGCTTTCCCAGCCTTTATCCTCCCCATAGCGGAGACAATATCAACGAGTGAGGGAACTAATCCATGTGATGAAGAATGTAAAGCTGAGGCAAGCCAGTTATGACACTTTCATCGACAGTTGATGGGTTGAAAAACAAATCAGCAAAGTGCTCCTCAACCGCTGCTTAAGACTATATAGGTATTTGGTGTATTTCAAGTCAATCTCCTAAACTCTCTCTCTCTTTCTCTCTCTCTCTCTCTCTCTCTCTCTCTGTAGAAAGTATTATGATCCTTATATTTTCTTTTCAACAACAGTTCTGTTTCTGATGTTGTCATTCAAAAATTTCACATGGAGGACCTTTTTCTCTTCCAAGAGGGCCTTTATCTCTTGATCATTATCATCAAACAAGTATTTGTGTACAGACTTCTTCAGACCAAGTATCTCAACTCCAGAACTACATGATGTTTAAAAGTTTCTCAGGTATCATCAAACTCAACTGTGTTTAGTTTTTCCTCCAAAGCCATGCGAATTGCAGGATCACTTAATGTGGAGACATCTTAACGGCTGCCATTGGAATCGTTTTACAAATGCAGAGCTTACATTTTCCACGTACCAAATTGTTATCAGTTTCACAGCCACCCCTACGCGATACGCGCAAATTGCACATGTCACTTTTACGTGTGAGTATAAAGTCGATCATATGCCCATGCGTTGATCGGGGGGAGAGTCCATGTGACTTTAAACGCTTAAAAATGTATTAGACACAGCAAGATTAAATTCCGAACAAAGCATCAGTAAAAGTAAGCCATTACTGTAAACTTTGCCGCTGCAATAAAAGCGAAGTGTACCCCATAGGTCATGGTCCTGCATTGAAATCGCCGAGTACAATCAGTTTCTCTTCAATTGGAACCGCTGCAATTGTATTACGAAGAGTTTCATGAAAAGACATGGTGCTTTTTTTCTGTGCATTCCATAGTTGGTGCGTGCACTGACAGAATAGACAAGTATCAATTGCATTCCAGAGGGACTCTGAGCTTTATGAGACGATTAGTGATTCCAGGTTGATATTCAATCTTTTCAACAAGAGTAGATCTGATCGCAAAGCAAACACCACCTTCTCGCTACATGCCCCCCGGTTTACATTTCAAGAAAAGTGCGTAACCCGATTTGGTCCTCGCAGCTGCTATATCGATGTTGAATTTTTGTAGCTCATTCATAGCCAGTACTTTTCGCCGTTCAGCACGTGCATTTATTTCCAGATTAAGAAGCCTTCGTACGTTACAGCAACCTGTGTTCAGTTTCATCTTACTTCCTATACATTTCTTATTTCTGTTGTTACTGCTGTAATGAATCGCCGTTAGCCGCTATAAGCTAACCAGCTTGGTTCCGATAGGCAATTTTTAGTGCGCTTTTCTAGCGCCTTCCCACACAATGTGTGAGCAGTGTTCTCTCTAAATAGGGTTGATCAGTCACAAAAATTTCCGCCGGAAATGTGTCCCTATTAGAATAAATCAGAACATAATAACGACGTTAAGAAAATATTCTTGACCCTCTGTGTGAAATTATGACTGTAGGCTGTCAAACGATTAAGTCTGCAGTCGACGACATGCCTTCCTCGCCATAGGGTTTTGAAAATTGGTTAGATAAGAATGATCTAGAACCATTGGGAGTTTGATGGATTTAAGTGGCAGAAGCTTGGACCACACCAATACCACTCACTAAATCCCCGCAACTATGACTGAATGACAAGCTAAAAAGGCAAGCTGATTGATAACTGCGTCGATTGCAGGTTTAAGTTCAAAGGTTCCGTTTCCTAGATGGATGTCAGAACAGTGGCTTAGGCCCATAACTCCTAGTGGTATTAATGCACCCCCAACCACCAACCCGGGAATTTCTACATAACGAAGCATGTACATGATTCGTCATACACTCATCGATATGCACAATAGGGTAGGTCGATTTTGGAACTTTAAATAGGTCAATGGATGGAAAGTTGTGAAATAACACCCTAAATCACCTGACAAAATATTTTTTTTCCAAAAATTTGTATTTTTTTGCGAAATTGAATTTAAAGACATCAATATTTGCAATCCTAGTCGTTATTTCGGTGACACCGGAAATATGTATCCATAAAATTAAATCCGAGGTTAAACGAGAGTAAAATAATAAAATCTATTATTAATTTGAATAAAATGACCAAAAACAAAAATAAAATATATTAAAATATATAGTTTCAAATACAAATGGCGACTTAGTAAAAGAAGTTTTATTTATTGGATATTTTTTCGACTTTCACCGGTAGTATTTATCTGCCCCTTTTTACATTTTTTAACCTTCGAATTCACACGAATTAATTTAAGAAATTAAACATACTAATAAAATAGTTCATTTAACAAATTAAACATACTATTAAAATATTTAATTTAACAAATTAAACACAACTATTAAAATATTTAAACTTTTTATAATTATTGTCATTTATTTATATTTCAGAATTCAGTGTTTTTCAAAGGCTGATTTTGGTTTCCACAGTTGAAATAAATATTTAAATCAATTTTTTTCATTTTATTTTACATGTAAAGTATTTTTAATTTAATATGTTAACCTGTATTTTTAATCTTAGTAAATTTCATTTTAATCTGATATTCAAGGTTCCTACGGAAGACCGAGAATATTTAAAAAACCAAAGGAGTAAAATAGGGCCCAAGGGCACATTCCAACTTGGTCCAATAGATAAAACCGCAATAAAAAAAGTAAAAGAAAAGGAGAAAGAGAAATCCAACAAAAAACATCTCCCATAGCATCAACATCATCTATTCAAGATCATGTTTCTCCAAGTACATCTCTAAGTCACTCATCTTCTCCAAGTGATGAAGCAGATTACATACAGCCAGATAGTCCTCTGTAAGTGCCCTATAACCTTACAAAAATCCCAAGGTTTGCTCTTGAATTAGTCAGGGGTGATATATCCTCTAATCTTGGAGCCAGTCTTGGCAATGCCCTGCTCTTGGATTTGAGGGCCATGGGCCTTCTTATCCCTAATATAGATATAAAGAATATCTATATGGATAAATGTAAAATTGATAGGGCAAACGCTAAAGTAAACGCAGATGCCTATCAAAACCACAGCAAAAATATGGAAAATCTTCTTTGTATAGGTGTTGATGGGAGGACAGACAAAGATGCGCTGCTCTACAAAGAATCAGTGGATGTAAATGGATTTCAAATTGTGAAAAAAAAAAAAAAAAAAAAGCATCTGAACGTCACCTCACAATAACAAAAGAAACAGCAAATGAGAGTCTATATTTGACTCACCGAATTTTTCCGGATACTGGAGCAACTGGTAATGTTCTTGCAGAGCAAGTGGCTGATGTTTTAGAGGAATTCAAAAGTTTAAGCACCATTAAGGCTGTCCTTTTTAACAACACAAATGTCAACACAGGCTATGAAGGTGGCCTGGTTACACTTTTAGAAAAAAAAAATAAATAAATCTTCATACTATTGGTTGCTCCTTACACCAGAATGAACTTCCATTTAGGGATTTGTTCAAACATTTAGATGGCACCACAAAAAGCCCCACAATATTCAGTGGTCCATTGGGTAAATTATGTGCAAATGATTGCCATAATTTACTACAAATAGCATTTTCCGCTGTTGGGAATCCCTTGGAGTGTGAATTTGAAGACAAGGATAGCCTAAGTAATGACCAAAGACTGCTCTACGAGTATACAGTTGGGATTTCAAGAGGTAAGGTAGACCCTAGATTTGTATCCTAGAAAACTGGACCAAGCTAGATGGTTAACGTTGGCTATCAGGCTCATGTGCCTATGGACTCGTGGGACATATCTGCATAATATTTCAACCAAATTGCATAGTTTGATCAATTTTATTGTAAATGTATATGCGATTTGTTGGTTTGACATTAAAAAAAATAACAAATTCCACCACCAACAAATGTACATTTATAATATGATTCAGAGAATACAGAAGCAACCAACTGAAATTAAAAAAAATTACACTTAAAAACATTCAGTTTAATGCTTTTGCATTACTGCCAGAAAATATTTTATTTTCTATGGTAAAATCAGATGAACTTGAAGTAAGAGAAGAGGGAATAAAAAGAATATTGACCATTAGGTAAGTTAATATTTCTTCATATAAAACTTACATCAATTTATTGTGACATTTTAAAGATTACATTTAATTTCACCAAATCTTATTAAAGCAGTATAAATTGCATTTAAAGATTAAACTCAAATTATTTTTTATATTGTTTCAGAAGAGGGGAACCAGCCAAGAAAAGATTTAAAAAGATCCCGATGATCAACTTTAAGGCTCTACACTGGACAAATTTAATAGATTTGTCAGTAAATGGAGTCTGTGAGCCACCACTTACACAAGACTTTTCTGACAGTGAATTAGAGAGTTCATTGTCAACAGGCGAAAAGCATGACTTGCCAGATTTCCCTTCACATTCCCAAGGTGTTGAACGAGCAGTTAAGTTGATGACAGAGGCTTCTCAATGTGTATACGGCTTTAAAGCAAGGCACCGGCACATACTTGGGAAAGTTTTGTGCCAACAATTAAAACCCGCTTTTTCATCGAAGGGCCCTTATTTAGAACACTTTGATTCTTTATATTAAAAATAAATAATTATTTGTTTTTCCATAATTGCTTGTTGTATTTTCATATCAGGAAAAATGTTTTGTCAATACATTCAACAATTTCTGTTTAAATAATAGCAAACTCGGCGCAGTAAAGTGGGGGGGGCTAAAATTTTAATTTGAAAATTTTTTATAATTTTGTTTCAAATTATATTCCCATCAAATAAAATAAGATTTCTTGGCTTAAATGCTGAAATTATTTAGTTTTGAGATCAATATTTAGGCTAAATCCACCAAAATCGAGGGTTTTTCCGCCCGTGTTTATTTAAAATCTTTTATGTCAAATTCGCAAAAAACCGTTGAGGACTCAGACCTAATTTTTGGTATGAGTATTCAATAGGTATAGAAACAACTTTCGGTCCATTAACGTTTTTGATTTTTAGAAAAAAGTTAAAAATCGACCTACCCTAATGCACAATTACAATATACTCATATACACACAGGTAATCGTACATACGCACGTGATGATCGGATCTGCGTGTGAGTCACGTGATCGGGTTAGCTGGAGTCAAGAGTTTGATTTTGGGCGTAGAGAAGAACAGGCAGCTTAACAGGTCGTCCCCTTCCCTTCACTGGGGCGTTGCGCTGACGTGCGTGAAAATAAAACGAAGGCCCGAGAAATATTTGGTCGAAAGTTCGTGAAACAACAACTCAAATTTGAGAATAATAGTCCGCAATAAACAAATGAACGAATTAAAATTCTCGAATTTATAATATTCATTTCTGATTTGCGTATAGAGTCTTCTAAATTATTAGAAGGGGTTACTAAAACTTGATAAGTTGTAAAAAACAAGTAATAAATGGACGTCATGTTGTTTCGTTTTACGGCGTATACAACTTTCGTGTTTTTTTTAATATCGAATACGGTAATTTAAGAAAAAAAAGTATATATTATTCAACTGTTTGTTTATGTAATAAAAAATAGCAACAAAAAATGGCAATATTTTTTGAATCCATATTGGGACATGAAACCGGTATAATAGGAAAACTATTAGTAAAAAGTTAAATTTAAGGGAACGGTCTTTCGTTTCCCCGCTTATCTAAGTAGTTTTTATGTCGAATAAAAAAATTGGACAAAAAATGTGTTGTTTTTTTTAATTTGCATCCAATATCCATTAACGATTTTAGTTTGGTTGATTGCCTATTTTTTAAATCATTTACTTTGAGGGCATTGTGGAATTGTGCAAACGGAACAGAAAAATAATAACATAAATTGTAAGTGTACGTTACGTAATGAATACAGTATGATAAAAGAGTCTAAATGTGTAGCACGATTGCAAATATAAGGCTTGCCCGTATTACATGAAGGCATATAGATTTAGTCGATAAGGGGAATTAGTAAATAAACAAAATGATGTAGAAAAAAAAACATTTAAATTACAACACGTGAAACTTATTCTATTATACAGTTCAGGGCTGGGATAACAAATAAACAGTAAGCGTTACTCAGTACCGGACAACGCCGATTGGACCTTCTAGTACCGAATAAACTCACCTACTCACATATCTGGTTTCTTACTTTTTATGAACATGCAAAGTTTTCAGTAATAGATCGTACAAAAAGTTCCCGCTGTTCGCAAAACATGAAAGGAACTGCTTCATAAACGCACACGAACACACACGCAGGAACACACACAGATACACCCACAAACAGGTGTATGTATGTATATATATATATATATATATATATATATATATATATATATACATGTGTGTATATATCTAATTGTATCTCTCTCTGTTTCTGTCTCTTTCTCTGTCTCTGTCTGTCTCTCTCTCTCTTTATATATATATATATATATATATATATACATATATATATATATATATATATATACATATATATACACACACATTTTGCATATCCACGGTGTAACTATATATATATATATATATATATATATATATATATATATATATATATATATATATATATATATATATATATATATATATATATAATCTAACGATTACCACCTTTGCTTATGCTACGTCTTTTGAAGTTCTCCTTCTGGCCACGATTCCATAAAAGACGTTTTCACAACTTGAGGTTCCACAATACGGTTCTAGATTCGGAATTACTTCTGGGAATATCTTTCTGATCAAAAGAAACTGTTATTTGGATATTCTCTCACAGAAAGAGCAGGTCACTGTGAGGAATCGAATTCTAAAGACTCAAACTTTGAAGGTACGCAGGATACGAACGTCCACATAAAAACATTCAAAGGTTCGGATTAAAGCGAAAACAAATATTTCACTAAAAAGAAGTTGACCGCGATCGTTCAGAAAGGAACACACAGTTAGATCGTGTGTATGGCAAAGGTGTTGAGTCCGCATTCATTTGCCATATTCACACGTGCTGTTGCTGGGTGTTTTGTTTCAATACTATACTAGTCTATAATCTCCCTCAGATGAAATCTTCTACCTGTTTAAGAACCAAATACACTATGATAGGGTAATCTTTTCTCATTTGGTAATGAATAGCTCGGAAGTCCTTTTCCTGCATAGACAGCTTAAAAAAACGATATAAAATCTGGAGGATGATATTTTGTTCTCCTATTTGCTACCTGGGTAACTTAAAAGATACACTGGGAGCCTGCCTAAGATCTATCTTTTTCATCATGGCAAGAATTCTGTTCTACGAAGTTTAACACTATGTTCGCTCCTTGTAAGTCATTAGCGGCAAAAAAATAAATAAATAAGTAAATAAAACTCACTAAGTGCAGCCACTATCATCAAATGCTCTTTAACTTGGCTGAGGTTTATTTTCCAGTAACTGCACGTCTGTTGAATACAATCTCGGAGAGCATCTTTCCAGCTGACTATATTAGGGCGTTTTTTCTTTTAAGTATAATGAATATATGTTCTGCGTGGGGTGTCCTGTGAAATGATCTTACACCATCACCAGGGATCCCGGTATACATTGCCCCTCATCATTAATTGGCCTCTGAGCCTTGCTTGGCATATTGTAAAATAGTAATTCTATTATTTGTAGCGCATCGAAAACAAAAAAGCATATCGCCGCTCCTGTATTATTTGGATTCTTAGAACGACTCTTTTCACCTTTACTGTTATTTATAGAATGTTTCTATCGGTGTAAACTGATCTTATTTAGGTGTATGTTGCACAAGATGACCTGTCTCTTGACCACGACATAGCTAATCATTTATTTTCACTGCGTGGGGAGTAGAATTCTGGTTAAAGTCGAAGTTTACATCGACCGAAACTTTGTAAAAATGAATCTATTCAGAAAAAAAAAAACAATTGTCCGAAAGATCCCAATAATACGAATGATATTCTCTCAATTAGTCCGGTTCAAATAACAACGTTATCTATAATATAAATCTCATCTGTGTCTTTAAATGTATGTATATGTATTTATGTATGCATGTATTCGTGACTTGCTCTATGCGGATGACTGTGATATGGTGTCTCATACGGTGACTGATATGCAGCATCTTGTGGACGCAGCGTATTGGGCCTGCCCATCAATCTGAAAAAGAAATGTCTTAATGTATCAGCCTTCACCGGGCACGCCATACTATGAGCCTACGGCGAATCTTAGGTGTGGGTTGGCAGATGTATGTCAGTGATGTGGAGGTGCTTGATCGGACCCCATGCCTTAGCATTGAGGATCACGTTATTAAGCATAGACTGAGATGGAGTGGACATGTGGTAAGGATGTTAGACAGTCGACTTCCCAAACAACTCCTTTATGGCGAGCTCGCTGAGGGAAGACATCTGGCTCAAAAGCCTACATTGAGATTTAAGGATTGTTTTAGATTCACCTACAAAAAAAATATGCGATTGATGAAAGAACCTGGGAGACTGTTGCTTTGGATCGCAGAGGGCGGAGAAGGGCGTTGCGGGGAGGTGTAGGCAAGTTTGAGGCGGCTCGAACCCAGGATGAGCGGCTGAAGCGCAAAGGGAGAGAGAAAGGAGCCGTGTATGGGAGGGGGAACCAAATTGGTCTGAAGTGTGAGGTCCGCGGAAGAATATATCTTAGTAGAGCTGGGCTGATGAGTCACCAGTCTACTCAGCGGCGCAGCGGGCCACAAATCAGTCTTCAGTTGCCAGAGTGTATTGTGTCAACTACGGGCGGATGTACAAAACGACAGACGGTTTGAAACGGCATTTGATCCTGCATAGAACAGAATAGAAAGTACCTGCTGCTAGTAGTGCACATGTCTGTACAATGTGTTCTAAAGAATGACAGATTTTAGCAGGGCTTAAAAGCCACAATCGTGCAGCCCATCACTGAATGTTTTTGTGTTTCTGTATACCATTTTTTTTTGTGCTATATCGAGTGATGCCAATGTTCGAAAGCGAATTTGCTGCCATCATTTATGTATGTGTGTATGCATGTAAATTAAAAATCCCCGTGTATTGCCTTCCATCAAAGGCAATGTTAGAAACGAGGTTTTTATTGGGGGGAATACCCCCCCACACACACACAAAACGCTCATTCTCTATCGGTACAGAAATGCAACTTATCTCAGTCTATAAAGACTTGTATTTTACTAATCGCAGACTAATATTTTCAGTCTTGGTAACCCCTCATTTTAACAAAATAAGGAAATTATTTTAAAAATATTTTTTTTTTAAGCTGAATGAATTGAAACATTTTTTAATAATTATGTACTCTGTTAGGCCCCGGGTGCGTTTGCTTGCTTGCTTGAATATTTTCTTCGACGATCGGGTGATTCCATCATTTGGAAAAGGGATCACAGTTTAATGCGTATGGGCAGTTTAATGCGTACGGGCAGTTTAATGCGTATGCGCAGTTTAATGCGTATGGGCTGCAAAGTTGTTAGTTTGGTGTATATTCTAGCTGATGGAAGACATGTAATATATACATTTTTATTTAGTTTTTAGTTTATTAGATAAAATATAATAATCGATACAGAATTGGCTCTACAAAATAAATACGTAATCAGCATAAATTCAAGGCAATCATATTTAAGCCTATCTTACGATTGTGCGACGCTGGACGGTCTAATAGATATATAATAAACACCAACAAAATAACGATGACAAAATTATTCTTAAACAAAAAAAAAGGCTTTGCCTGTTATAAAATTACAGGAAAACACAATGTGTGTGTTTGTTTTGAGTGGCTTTGCAAACAAAGGTGAATTCATTGCTCAATATATACAGGAAACCTAAGTAAATACTTAAAGGGCTGTAAATTATGTAAGTGTTAGAAAACAATAATAAAATATCCCTACTCAGTAACACGAATTATATTTAATTAAAATCTTAAGAAAGAGTCGATGTTCATTTATTTCATTTTAATAAGTTGTGTGAGAAACGCTAGGAGTCCTTTAATGAATAAGCGTTAACATTTGTTTGTGATAGGCAGACGATAATGTGACCATTTTTGTGTCTGTGTACATGTGAGAGTACGTATGATTGCGAGAGGGTGTGAGTGTGCCAGTGTAGCTGTGTATAAATCAGAAACGACAAATAGGGCTAGAGAAGAATGTTACGTTTGTTATGTGTGGATTTTGCCAAGATCCAAATGTAGTATCTGTTCTGATGCTACACCTAAATTTTTTTGTTCTCATTAGTGGAGAAGAAATCCTTCATGACCGAGACGATTTTTTGTTCCTTTTCTCCACATTAAAAACGACCCTAGTGTACTGCCCTCATACGGAGGCAAAGTGAAAAAAAATGATTTTTTTTGCATGGAGGGTAGCTCAAAATGGAAATGTAAATATTTCAGCAATTAGTTCGGTTATTTAAATGTAATTGTTTATTATTATTATTATTATTATTATTATTATTATTATTATTATTATTATTATTATAAATTATTTCTAGTAGTAATAGTATATATTATTATAATTTAATATTATTATTATTTGTAATTATTAACAATAATTAATGTTATCAATTATTATTATTATTATTTTTATTATTATTACTTCTTAGTAGTTACATTTATTATTATCATTTATTATAATTATTTTTATTATAATTATTTGTTATTATAACAATAATTAATTATATTAATTATTGTTATTATTATTAATTATTATTTTAGTAGTATTTATTATTATCATTTATTATTATTATTATTTAGTATTATTAACAATAATTAATGTTTTATTATTAATTATTTTCAGTAGTAATAGTATTTAATGTTACACATATTATTATTTATTATTATTATTATTTGTTATTATCAACCATAATTATGTTTACCAAGTATTATTAGTATTATTATTGTTATTATTAGAATTATTATTATTATTATTATTATTATTATTAATTATTTGTAGTAGTATTTATTATTATCATTTATTATTATTAATATGCATTATTAGGATGTGTTATTGTTTACAATAATTAATTATAGCAATTATTATGATTTTTATTATTATTAGTAGTAGTATTTATTATTATCATTTATTATTATTTATTATTATTATTTGTTATTATTAACCATAAGTAATTTTATTAATTATTATTATTATTATTATTATTATTATTATTATTATTATTATTAATGTTATTATAATTATATCAAGTGAATCTCTGCGAAGATACATCTGCGCAGAAACCATTTTACTAGTATTCCTTTCATACACCGAAGTGTTAAATTCGTTGTTGGCAAACATACACTATATAATCAACGAAATAGTACTATCGATCTTACAAACGACGAATTCGAATATCACTGTGATGAACTGGCCAATTTTGCTTGCCGACATATTTCTGTTGATTGCTGACGAAATGAGTCTTCTAACATACTTCCTGATCACATTCCTGGGAATTCTGCTCACCATCTTTATTCTTAATATCTTGATGTTTGGGAATTTTAACATATGCTGCTCCTAATATCATCTTACGCTTGGTTGAAGATGTCCTTGTAGCCAGGGACACATTCTCTTCCTACTTGAGAGAAAGATAAATTGTTGATAATTTTTAACTATCGCATCTTCCTGTGAAATCCGTCTTACGTGTAGGTATTGATGCATATTTATTATTATTATTATTATTATTATTATTATTATTATTATTATTAGAATAAAATAAAATGTCGACCTTGATTAAATGTTTAAATGATATGCTTTATTACAACGATTATTTGTTTATTTTTAGTCGCGAGCAAGCGACTCTATAAGTCATACAGTAGGGTCGTCGCCGGTCGGTCGGTCTGTCGGTCGGTCTGTCCGTAACACTTTTGTGCTTGGCCTTTTTGGTTAAGATCAAAGGTCTGTTTGTAATAGATGATGTTCATAGCTTTTTAAGCTTTTCTTGGTGTTTTGGCGTAAGTGTGGTATATGTTCCGGCAGATACTGCAAGCAAAGACCATACGTGGGGGCAGCCCTACATAATAGCTTGGTCAATGTAGGGGCAACCCTTCATACCAATTGTCACTATCAAGCTCCCCTACTCCCCGGAGAGTTGGCCCCCATTTCCCCTTCACTCCTCACATTAAAACTCGGCCTTGCGCCTAATTTGATCGGTGGTAGAGCAAATATATACAGCTTTTCTTGGCCTTTTGGCCAAGATCAAAGTGTATTATCTGTCCGGTAGATACTGCAAGCAATGACCATATACGGGGGGAACCCCCACATAAGTTCTTGGTCAATTTATGGGCACGCCTTCATACCAATTGTCATTATCCAGCTCCCCTATTACCCGGGGAGGTGTTCCCGATTGCCCCTTTACTCCTCACATTAAACATCGGTCTTGTGCCTAATTTGCTCGGTGAGGGAGGAAATAAATACCCTTTTCTTGGCCTTTTGGTAAAGATCAAAGTGTAGTATATGTTCTTACTACATGCAGTACTTATTGTGATATAAAATGGGGAGATCACATTTCTATATTAATTTAATGTAAAATGATCTCGCACTTTACAACCAGTCAGCCTCAAAGCCATTCAAGTGATTCTCCACATCATTCAAGTTGTTTTTGAATTATTCCAGTTATTTTTAAGCATTCAAGTCATTCTTAAGGTAATTCAATTCATCCTAAAGTCCATTAAACTCATTCTAAGTCATTTACTTTTAATTTATTTAAGTCATTTCAGCCCTTTTTTAGGTCATTTTAGTTTATCTTTAAAAGTTTCCTGTCACACATTCAGTCATTACACGAGAGCACGCGACTAATGGCTATCGGCCTTGTTTTTACTTACATTAAAGCCGGGGATGGAGAATTCAATCAGATGTCAGGAATTGAGTCGCTATCTAATATCTTCCAGCCATAAAAAATAGTTAAGTGCAATTGTTTGCATATCTTTTATACTTAGTTAACTGATTATATTTGGCAGATACTTCCTCTTTCCGGTTGCTTCTATACTGGAATAATCGAATTTTTTTTTAGTAGTTTTTTTTTTTTTTTGTTTCTGACGTACATAAAACTTTGGTATTTTGTTAAGAATTTGTTACAACTTTGCTTAACACAGCATTACTGGCGACACTAAATTTTACTAATATTTTTATCTTTTATTCTCTTGTTCCATATCACTATACACTATTTAATAACCCTTTTTTATATGTATGGACGTGTAGGAATTGCTTACTAATAGAAAATGGTGTATGACGTATTTCCAATTTTTTTTTCGAATTCATGTCACCAGCAGTTGTTTCTCCGACAAATGTTTTTTTTTTTAAATTAATTACTCATTCATTTCTTGCGGACTATTATCCTCAACCCAGGATGAGTATAATAATCTGTAATAAATGAATGAATACAGTTTTTATACACACTTTACATTTCGTAATTTTATTGCGGACTATTATCGTCACCTTCAGACTAATATCCTCATCTTAACATTAGGATAATAGTCCGCAATAAAAAAAAATTGAATAAATAAAACTTGTCTCAATAAAAATTCCAATTAATAAAATTTTATATGCAATTCTGTACGTGTCCGACAATGAAAGATCAGATATAAACGTGGATTAATCTAAGACTAAAAATATCAAACCTTGAATGTCGCAGTTTATAGAGACGTTGAATATCTACGATTTCAGGTGAGCATTGGCTGAAGATTGCGGTTTCAAACGGGTCAGAGGCTTACTTGGCCAAACCTGGTGAAACTGTGGAGGGCAGTAAATGCAATCAGGAGATTCAGAGTTTCTATCCCTGACGTCAACCAGAGGAATAGTTGGCCGAAACATCGTGAAGCAATAACTGACGAGATGAGGATAATAGTCGGCAATACATAAATGAATAAATAATACTCATCTCAATAAACATTCTAATGAATAAAATCGTATAAAAACTGTTCTCATAAATGTATTGTAATCTCTACTAGTATATAAATGCCACTTTGTGTGTGCGTTAGTTACATCCTTATAGTTTCCGAAACGGTTGAGACTATCTTGCGTAAATTTAACACAAAGCTTTTAGATATGCCTTTTGCTGGAATTCATTCGATGCGTATCGAAAATCGATAACATCGGCTCTTAAAATATTGTTTTATCTCTTATAGATAAAAATAATATTTACAGGGGGTTATTTCATGTTACAGCAGTGTAACATTGTCGGTACGTGTCTCGTAAAAAAAAAAACATCCTGTAAAAATTAATTTATTTTTATCTATAATGGAAACAAAAAAATATTTTCAAGATGGTCAAGACCCAATATTATATGACGTGTAAACCTAAACAAACGCAGGTGGAATTTGATGAGCAACACTTTCATTTTCATTATTATTTATTAATTTTATTTTATATTTTTTGCTTACGAATTAGTAAACTTGGTAAATTATTCCTCGAGATATATAATATTCAATGTAAGATTGATTATATTGCCATACATAAGCAATCCGCATCAATTAAAATACATGTTTTAGCGTATTTTATGACCGGGCATCACCACGCGTTCAGATTGTTTCTCATATATACATGGACAAACGTGCAAATAAATACGCATCCTTATTAACTGTAAGATAATATATATATATATATATATATATATATATACATATATATATACATATATATATATACATATATATATACATATATATATACATATATATACATATATATATATACATATATATACATATACATATATATACATATATATACATATATATACATATATATATATACATATATATACATATATATATATACACATATATATACATATATATATATATATATATATATATATATATATATATATACGGCGTAATTATGTTTGCACACCGGTTCTCGGTAGGTCACCGGTTCTCGGTAGGACGTAAGCGGATACAATTTGAGACCAGACCTAGGAAACATTACCAAGGTGTTTGTTTACGTTACATTTAAACTGCTGCATATCAGTAAAGCTAGGAAAAATATATAGGAGGAAAGGAATCCCAGCGTCTTGCTGTTCGAGGGAAGAAACTTGGAAAGCTCTATGGAATGTAGACGTCACACCAGTGAAGGGGTGAGATTTGTCGCTAAGCGGGTTTTTTCAGGGATATATACGTTGAGGAGGCACATTATTATATAAATATAATTATAACAAAAATTGTCTTCGTTTAGCCTATTTTTGTATATGCATAAAAATCATCTGAATGTGACGTGACAATGGTAGGTCATCTACAAATGATGACAAATGTTTATTCAAAAAAGGATGTGTACGCATTCCGCGTAAGTTTTACACCTACTGGAACTGGGAATGACCCAATAAACTTATCCCTACGCATTTCCGCAAAAAAACATCATGACTCCACCTTCTTGTTAACGATGACCTCTATAATGGGTTAGTTAGAGTTCCTTTTTATTTCCAAACGTTGACCCATCCATCCGGACGCTACAGAGTAGCACATATCTCATCTGTGAATAGAACGCGTTGGAAATACATTTTCATGTAATTCTGTGTCCAAGCCTTTTCTTTTTTCCTATGTTGTCTGCTGAATGGAGGTCTTGGAATGGTTTTGATTTTCCTAGCTATCTCATTCAACACATTACATCAGGCCTGTCTGGATCTTGGAGCGAGTCCAGTTCTTGCAGAAAATGAAAGCACTGGTGTTGTTTGCATTTATGTTGACTTCCCTACGAATTTTTCGAATATCCCGATGTGAAAGGTTTGCCCTGGTGCCCTTATGCTATTTGAATTTGGTTCTGGGTTTGTTCATGAATAAAGCCAAAGTTCTGGGATCCCTTTCCAGTTTCATAGCTTAATCTTTGATAAACAAACCATTTGCGAGTTTGGCAACAATTCTTTTCTTTTCGGTAACGGTCAATAACCCCTTTGTTGGCATTTTAAAATAAAGCGAGGAATAGCACCAATTACTTCATAATAAATAAAATGTAATAAAATCGTGAATATTGGAGGGATTAAAATAAAATTTTAGGAAATACCTAACCTTGAATCACTCATTTGATGAAAAAAATGATCATTTTTGTATGACATACATTTAGTGAAATAATCATATTTTATTGATCTGTAATAAAGCGGTTTACACAGCAAAAGAGTTCGATAGAGTCTGTTGAGTAAACTCTTTCAACTTTGATCTCTTGGCAGCTACATTTTCGCTCAAAAACTGATTAAAAATCTGAGTACGTGTCTGACTACGTTATATGTAAAATTTCAAATATTTTAACCCAAAATTAACTGAATAGTTTACGTGAGATCACAAGGGTAAAATATTTGGAACTTTGATGCCTTGGAAGTATAATTTGCAACCAAAAACCGATTAAAAACGTTGTCTTCTATCTGAATACACTTTATGTAAAATTTCAAATGTTTAAACCAAACATATTCTGTGTAGTTTGGTAGAGACCACAGAGGTCTTTTTTTTTAATTTGATCCCTATTTAGACCCCTTTACATTTATCGTTTTCGGGCTTAAATTAAATTAAAACATTTGATCCATGTCTAAGTAACTTAAATCGAAAATTTAAAGAGTTTAGCCCCAAAATTGCCGAAGGATTTTGGTAGAGTTTGTAAAGACCAATCGTTGAACTTCCATCAATGTACAGCCAAATCTATTGCTACAAACCGATTAAAATATTTCCTCATAGTTCAATACACTTTATGTCAGCTTTCGAGTGTGTAGACTGAAAATTAACAGAGTAGATTGGTAGCGAAATATACACACACATACACACATACACAAACAATTCACTTTTGCAGATATACTAGCAGTTCTGCCCGGCTTTGCTCGGGCCCTATGTATTGTTCAAAACTTTATGTCCACATGTATATATTAAAAAGTGTGAATATGTACGGTACTACCTTTCCATATAATAGACTTCCTAAGCTACCATGAAAAACAGTTGGAAGAGACCGCTAATGTCATTTTTTTTAAATTTTACCCCAATTTTTACCCCTTAACATTTATTGTTTTGGGTTCAAATTAAATGAAAATGTTAGACGCATGTCCAAGTAACCTACATCTAAAATATTAAGTGTTTACACTAAAATTGGCGGAGAAGATTGTTAGATTCAGCAAAGTTCAACTCTGTTAACTTTAATCCCTTGCAAACACAACTTTCTCCAAAATTGATTAAAAAGCTTGCTGCATGTCTGAATACCTGTTATGTAAAATTTCAAATGTTTAGATCCAAAATTAGCTTAATAGTTTGTTAGACACCCCAAAGGAAACATCTTTTGAACTTTGATTCATTGGAAGCCAAATTGTCAGCAAAAACGATTAAAAATTTGTCCTATGTCTGAATACAGTTCATGTAAAATTACAAATTTATAAACCAAAAATTGGCTGAGTAATTTGGTAGAACCTGCAGAAATCAGGATGTTTTTTAACTTTGATCCTAATTAGGACCCCTTAAGATTTATTATGTTTGGCTCAAAACAACTGTTTAAAAAAGTTAGATCCATGTACAAATAAACTATATCTAAAATTTCAAGTGTTTAGACCCAAAGTTGACGGAGTAGTTTAGTAGAGTTTATAAACGTGTCATCGTTAAAATTTTCCAAAAACTCAAAAGCCCTTTTGTCACATTTTGTGTCTGTACATTGGAAATTGCCAGAGAGATACCAACAGACAATTTCACTTTATAGATATATAGATGTAAAATCAAAATCACCAAGACCCCTAATCTTTGACTCGAAAAGCAGTTTCTAAAT